>NC_142818.1:13722187-14022187 GCF_057945365.1 Rhopilema esculentum | reverse complement strand
CCCGTGCTGTTTTCAAATACTACTATGATTTCTTTATGCTTTATCATGCTATTTTCAAATTCTAGTATGATATGTTTCCGCTTTACCGACCTATTTTTAATGCTAGTTTTTTATGTTTCCGCTTTTTTCTGTTATTTTCAAATACTAGTATGATATTTTTCCGCTTTACCAAGATATTTTCAAATATTAGTATCATATGTTTCAGCTTTTCCGTGCTATTTTCAAATACTACTATGATTTCTTTCTGCTTTACCGCGCTTTTTTCTAATACTAGTATGATCTGTTTCTGCTTTACCATGCTATTTTTAAATACTAGTATGATATGTTTAAGCTTTACCCTGCTATTTTCAAATACTAGTATGATATGTTTCAGCTTTTCCGTGCTATTTTCAAATATTACTATGATATGGTTCCGCTTCACCGCGCTTTTTTCATAGACTTGTATAAAATATTTCAGCTTTCCCGTGCTGTTTTCAAATACTACTATGATTTCTTTATGCTTTATCATGCTATTTTCAAATTCTAGTATGATATGTTTCCGCTTTACCGACCTATTTTTAAATGCTAGTTTTATATGTTTCCGCTTTTTTCTGCTATTTTCAAATACTAGTATGATATTTTTCCGCTTTACCAAGATATTTTCAAATATTAGTATCATATGTTTCAGCTTTTCCGTGCTATTTTCAAATACTACTATGATTTCTTTCTGCTTTACCGCGCTTTTTTCAAATAAAAGTATGATATGTTTCTGCTTACCATGCTATTTTTAAATACTAGTATGATATGTTTCCGCTTTACCGTGCTATTTTCAAAATAGCAGTATGATATGTTTCAGCTTTTCCGTGCTATTTTCAAATACTAATATGATTTCTTTCTTCTTTACCGCTCTTTTTTCAAATACTAGTATGATATGTTTCTGCTTTACCATGCTATTTTTAAATACTAGTATGATATGTTTCCGCTTTACCGTGCTATTTTCAAATAGCAGTATGATATGTTTCAGCTTTCCCGTGCTGTTTTCAAATACTACTATGATTTCTTTATGCTTTATCATGCTATTTTCAAATTCTAGTATGATATGTTTCCGCTTTACCGACCTATTTTTAATGCTAGTTTTTTATGTTTCCGCTTTTTTCTGTTATTTTCAAATACTAGTATGATATTTTTCCGCTTTACCAAGATATTTTCAAATATTAGTATCATATGTTTCAGCTTTTCCGTGCTATTTTCAAATACTACTATGATTTCTTTCTGCTTTACCGCGCTTTTTTCTAATACTAGTATGATATGTTTCTGCTTTACCATGCTATTTTTAAATACTAGTATGATATGTTTAAGCTTTACCCTGCTATTTTCAAATACTAGTATGATATGTTTCAGCTTTTCCGTGCTATTTTCAAATATTACTATGATATGGTTCCGCTTCACCGCGCTTTTTTCATAGACTTGTATAAAATATTTCAGCTTTCCCGTGCTGTTTTCAAATACTACTATGATTTCTTTATGCTTTATCATGCTATTTTCAAATTCTAGTATGATATGTTTCCGCTTTACCGACCTATTTTTAAATGCTAGTTTTATATGTTTCCGCTTTTTTCTGCTATTTTCAAATACTAGTATGATATTTTTCCGCTTTACCAAGATATTTTCAAATATTAGTATCATATGTTTCAGCTTTTCCGTGCTATTTTCAAATACTACTATGATTTCTTTCTGCTTTACCGCGCTTTTTTCAAATAAAAGTATGATATGTTTCTGCTTACCATGCTATTTTTAAATACTAGTATGATATGTTTCCGCTTTACCGTGCTATTTTCAAAATAGCAGTATGATATGTTTCAGCTTTTCCGTGCTATTTTCAAATACTAATATGATTTCTTTCTTCTTTACCGCTCTTTTTTCAAATACTAGTATGATATGTTTCTGCTTTACCATGCTATTTTTAAATACTAGTATGATATGTTTCCGCTTTACCGTGCTATTTTCAAATAGCAGTATGATATGTTTCAGCTTTCCCGTGCTGTTTTCAAATACTACTATGATTTCTTTATGCTTTATCATGCTATTTTCAAATTCTAGTATGATATGTTTCCGCTTTACCGACCTATTTTTAATGCTAGTTTTTTATGTTTCCGCTTTTTTCTGTTATTTTCAAATACTAGTATGATATTTTTCCGCTTTACCAAGATATTTTCAAATATTAGTATCATATGTTTCAGCTTTTCCGTGCTATTTTCAAATACTACTATGATTTCTTTCTGCTTTACCGCGCTTTTTTCTAATACTAGTATGATATGTTTCTGCTTTACCATGCTATTTTTAAATACTAGTATGATATGTTTAAGCTTTACCCTGCTATTTTCAAATACTAGTATGATATGTTTCAGCTTTTCCGTGCTATTTTCAAATATTACTATGATATGGTTCCGCTTCACCGCGCTTTTTTCATAGACTTGTATAAAATATTTCAGCTTTCCCGTGCTGTTTTCAAATACTACTATGATTTCTTTATGCTTTATCATGCTATTTTCAAATTCTAGTATGATATGTTTCCGCTTTACCGACCTATTTTTAAATGCTAGTTTTATATGTTTCCGCTTTTTTCTGCTATTTTCAAATACTAGTATGATATTTTTCCGCTTTACCAAGATATTTTCAAATATTAGTATCATATGTTTCAGCTTTTCCGTGCTATTTTCAAATACTACTATGATTTCTTTCTGCTTTACCGCGCTTTTTTCAAATAAAAGTATGATATGTTTCTGCTTACCATGCTATTTTTAAATACTAGTATGATATGTTTCCGCTTTACCGTGCTATTTTCAAAATAGCAGTATGATATGTTTCAGCTTTTCCGTGCTATTTTCAAATACTAATATGATTTCTTTCTTCTTTACCGCTCTTTTTTCAAATGCTAGTATGATAATTTTCTGCTTTACCATGCTATTTTTAAATACTAGCATCATATTTTTCCGCTTTACCAAGATATTTTCAAATATTAGTATCATATGTTTCAGCTTTTCCGTGTTATTTTCAAATACTACTATGATTTCTTTCTGCTTTACCGCGCTTTTTTCAAATACTAGTATGATTTGTTTCTGCTTTACCATGCTATTTTTAAATACTAGTATGATATGTTACCGCTTTACCGTGCTATTTTCAAATAGCAGTATGATATGTTTCAGCTTTCCCGTGCTTTTTTCAAATATTACTTTGATATGGTTCCGCTTCACCGCGCTTTTTTCAAATACTAGTATGATATGTTTCCGCTTTACCGACCTATTTTTAAATGCTAGTTTTATATGTTTCCGCTTTTTTCTGCTATTTTCAAATACAAGTATCATATTTTTCCTCTTTACCAAGCTATTTTCAAATATTAGTATAATATGTTTCAGCTTTTCCGTGCTTTTTTCAAATACTACTATGATTTCTTTCTGCTTTACCACGCTATTTTCAAATACTAGTATGATATGTTTCCGCTTTACCGTGCTATTTTTAAATACTAGTATGATATGTTTCCGCTTAACTGTGTTATTTTCAAATATTTCTTTGATATGGTTCCGCTTTACCGTGCTATTTTCAAATACTAGTTTGATATGTTTCCACTTTACCGTGCTATTTTCAAACTCTAGTATGATATGTTTCCACTTTACCATGCTATTTTCATAGACTTGTATAAAATGTTTCTGCTTTACCGTGCTGTTTTCAAATACTACTATGATTTCTTTATGCTTTATCATGCTATTTTCAAATTCTAGTATGATATGTTTCCGCTTTACCGACCTATTTTTAAATGCTAGTTTTATATGTTTCCGCTTTTTTCTGTTATTTTCAAATACTAGTATGATATTTTTTCGCTTTACCAAGATATTTTCAAATATTAGTATCATATGTTTCAGCTTTTCCGTGCTATTTTCAAATACTACTATGAATTCTTTCTTCTTTACCGCGCTTTTTTCAAATACTAGTATGATATGTTTCTGCTTTACCATGCTATTTTTAAATACTAGTATGATATGTTTCCGCTTTACCGTGCTATTTTCAAATAGCAGTATGATATGTTTCAGCTTTCCCGTGCTGTTTTCAAATACTACTATGATTTCTTTATGCTTTATCATGCTATTTTCAAATTCTAGTATGATATGTTTCCGCTTTACCGACCTATTTTTAATGCTAGTTTTTTATGTTTCCGCTTTTTTCTGTTATTTTCAAATACTAGTATGATATTTTTCCGCTTTACCAAGATATTTTCAAATATTAGTATCATATGTTTCAGCTTTTCCGTGCTATTTTCAAATACTACTATGATTTCTTTCTGCTTTACCGCGCTTTTTTCTAATACTAGTATGATATGTTTCTGCTTTACCATGCTATTTTTAAATACTGGTATGATATGTTTAAGCTTTACCCTGCTATTTTCAAATAGCAGTATGATATGTTTCAGCTTTTCCGTGCTATTTTCAAATATTACTATGATATGGTTCCGCTTCACCGCGCTTTTTTCATAGACTTGTATAAAATATTTCAGCTTTCCCGTGCTGTTTTCAAATACTACTATGATTTCTTTATGCTTTATCATGCTATTTTCAAATTCTAGTATGATATGTTTCCGCTTTACCGACCTATTTTTAAATGCTAGTTTTATATGTTTCCGCTTTTTTCTGTTATTTTCAAATACTAGTATGATATTTTTCCGCTTTACCAAGATATTTTCAAATATTAGTATCATATGTTTCAGCTTTTCCGTGCTATTTTCAAATACTACTATGATTTCTTTCTGCTTTACCGCGCTTTTTTCAAATACTAGTATGATATGTTTCTGCTTTACCATGCTATTTTTAAATACTAGTATGATATGTTTCCGCTTTACCGTGCTATTTTTAAATACTAGTATGATATGTTTCCGCTTAACTGTGTTATTTTCAAATATTTCTTTGATATGGTTCCGCTTTACCGTGCTATTTTCAAATACTAGTTTGATATGTTTCCACTTTACCGTGCTATTTTCAAACTCTAGTATGATATGTTTCCACTTTACCATGCTATTTTCATAGACTTGTATAAAATGTTTCTGCTTTACCGTGCTGTTTTCAAATACTACTATGATTTCTTTATGCTTTATCATGCTATTTTCAAATTCTAGTATGATATGTTTCCGCTTTACCGACCTATTTTTAAATGCTAGTTTTATATGTTTCCGCTTTTTTCTGTTATTTTCAAATACTAGTATGATATTTTTTCGCTTTACCAAGATATTTTCAAATATTAGTATCATATGTTTCAGCTTTTCCGTGCTATTTTCAAATACTACTATGAATTCTTTCTTCTTTACCGCGCTTTTTTCAAATACTAGTATGATATGTTTCTGCTTTACCATGCTATTTTTAAATACTAGTATGATATGTTTCCGCTTTACCGTGCTATTTTCAAATAGCAGTATGATATGTTTCAGCTTTCCCGTGCTGTTTTCAAATACTACTATGATTTCTTTATGCTTTATCATGCTATTTTCAAATTCTAGTATGATATGTTTCCGCTTTACCGACCTATTTTTAATGCTAGTTTTTTATGTTTCCGCTTTTTTCTGTTATTTTCAAATACTAGTATGATATTTTTCCGCTTTACCAAGATATTTTCAAATATTAGTATCATATGTTTCAGCTTTTCCGTGCTATTTTCAAATACTACTATGATTTCTTTCTGCTTTACCGCGCTTTTTTCTAATACTAGTATGATATGTTTCTGCTTTACCATGCTATTTTTAAATACTGGTATGATATGTTTAAGCTTTACCCTGCTATTTTCAAATAGCAGTATGATATGTTTCAGCTTTTCCGTGCTATTTTCAAATATTACTATGATATGGTTCCGCTTCACCGCGCTTTTTTCATAGACTTGTATAAAATATTTCAGCTTTCCCGTGCTGTTTTCAAATACTACTATGATTTCTTTATGCTTTATCATGCTATTTTCAAATTCTAGTATGATATGTTTCCGCTTTACCGACCTATTTTTAAATGCTAGTTTTATATGTTTCCGCTTTTTTCTGTTATTTTCAAATACTAGTATGATATTTTTCCGCTTTACCAAGATATTTTCAAATATTAGTATCATATGTTTCAGCTTTTCCGTGCTATTTTCAAATACTACTATGATTTCTTTCTGCTTTACCGCGCTTTTTTCAAATACTAGTATGATATGTTTCTGCTTTACCATGCTATTTTTAAATACTAGTATGATATGTTTCCGCTTTACCCTGCTATTTTCAAATAGCAGTATGATATGTTTCCACTTTTCCGTCTTATTTTCAAATACTACTATGATTTCTTTCTGCTTTACCATGTTATTTTCAAATACTAGTTTAATATGTTTCCACTTTACCGTGCTATTTTCAAATACTAGTATGATATGTTTCCACTTTACCGTGCTATTTTCAAATAGCAGTATGATATGTTTCAGCTTTTCCGTGCTATTTTCAAATATTACTATGATATGGTTCCGCTTCACCGTGCTTTTTTCAAATACTAGTATGATATGTTTCCGCTTTACCGACCTATTTTTAAATGCTAGTTTTATATGTTTCCGCTTTTTTCTGCTATTTTCAAATACAAGTATCATATTTTTCCTCTTTACCAAGCTATTTTCAAATATTAGTATAATATGTTTCAGCTTTTCCGTGCTTTTTTCAAATACTACTATGATTTCTTTCTGCTTTACCACGCTATTTTCAAATACTAGTATGATATGTTTCCGCTTTACCGTGCTATTTTTAAATACTAGTATGATATGTTTCCGCTTAACTGTGCTATTTTCAAATATTTCTTTGATATGGTTCCGCTTTACCGTGCTATTTTCAAATACTAGTTTGATATGTTTCCACTTTACCGTGCTATTTTCAAACTCTAGTATGATATGTTTCCACTTTACCATGCTATTTTCATAGACTTGTATAAAATGTTTCTGCTTTACCGTGCTGTTTTCAAATACTACTATGATTTCTTTATGCTTTATCATGCTATTTTCAAATTCTAGTATGATATGTTTCCGCTTTACCGACCTATTTTTAAATGCTAGTTTTATATGTTTCCGCTTTTTTCTGTTATTTTCAAATACTAGTATGATATTTTTTCGCTTTACCAAGATATTTTCAAATATTAGTATCATATGTTTCAGCTTTTCCGTGCTATTTTCAAATACTACTATGAATTCTTTCTTCTTTACCGCGCTTTTTTCAAATACTAGTATGATATGTTTCTGCTTTACCATGCTATTTTTAAATACTAGTATGATATGTTTCCGCTTTACCGTGCTATTTTCAAATAGCAGTATGATATGTTTCAGCTTTCCCGTGCTGTTTTCAAATACTACTATGATTTCTTTATGCTTTATCATGCTATTTTCAAATTCTAGTATGATATGTTTCCGCTTTACCGACCTATTTTTAATGCTAGTTTTTTATGTTTCCGCTTTTTTCTGTTATTTTCAAATACTAGTATGATATTTTTCCGCTTTACCAAGATATTTTCAAATATTAGTATCATATGTTTCAGCTTTTCCGTGCTATTTTCAAATACTACTATGATTTCTTTCTGCTTTACCGCGCTTTTTTCTAATACTAGTATGATATGTTTCTGCTTTACCATGCTATTTTTAAATACTAGTATGATATGTTTAAGCTTTACCCTGCTATTTTCAAATAGCAGTATGATATGTTTCAGCTTTTCCGTGCTATTTTCAAATATTACTATGATATGGTTCCGCTTCACCGCGCTTTTTTCATAGACTTGTATAAAATATTTCAGCTTTCCCGTGCTGTTTTCAAATACTACTATGATTTCTTTATGCTTTATCATGCTATTTTCAAATTCTAGTATGATATGTTTCCGCTTTACCGACCTATTTTTAAATGCTAGTTTTATATGTTTCCGCTTTTTTCTGTTATTTTCAAATACTAGTATGATATTTTTCCGCTTTACCAAGATATTTTCAAATATTAGTATCATATGTTTCAGCTTTTCCGTGCTATTTTCAAATACTACTATGATTTCTTTCTGCTTTACCGCGCTTTTTTCAAATACTAGTATGATATGTTTCTGCTTTACCATGCTATTTTTAAATACTAGTATGATATGTTTCCGCTTTACCCTGCTATTTTCAAATAGCAGTATGATATGTTTCCACTTTTCCGTCTTATTTTCAAATACTACTATGATTTCTTTCTGCTTTACCATGTTATTTTCAAATACTAGTTTAATATGTTTCCACTTTACCGTGCTATTTTCAAATACTAGTATGATATGTTTCCACTTTACCGTGCTATTTTCAAATAGCAGTATGATATGTTTCAGCTTTTCCGTGCTATTTTCAAATATTACTATGATATGGTTCCGCTTCACCGTGCTTTTTTCAAATACTAGTATGATATGTTTCCGTTTTACCGACCTATTTTTAAATGCTAGTTTTATATGTTTCCGCTTTTTTCTGCTATTTTCAAATACTAGTATGATATTTTTCCGCTTTACCAAGATATTTTCAAATATTAGTATCATATGTTTCAGCTTTTCCGTGCTATTTTCAAATACTACTATGATTTCTTTCTGCTTTACCGCGCTTTTTTCAAATACTAGTATGATATATTTCTGCTTACCATGCTATTTTTAAATACTAGTATGATATGTTTCCGCTTTACCGTGCTATTTTCAAATAGCAGTATGATATGTTTCAGCTTTTCCGTGCTATTTTCAAATATTACTATGATATGGTTCCGCTTCACCGCACTTTTTTCAAATACTAGTATGATATGTTTCCGCTTTACCGACCTATTTTTAAATGCTAGTTTTATATGTTTCCGCTTTTTTCTGCTATTTTCAAATACTAGTATCATATTTTTCCTCTTTACCAAGCTATTTTCAAATATTAATATAATATGTTTCAGCTTTTCCGTGCTATTTTCAAATACTACTATGATTTCTTTCTGCTTTACCGCGCTTTTTTCAAATACTAGTATGATATATTTCTGCTTACCATGCTTATTTCAAATATTACTATAGTATGTTTCCGCTTTACCGTCCTATTTTCAAATAGCAGTGTGATATGTTTTAGCTTTTCCATACTATTTTCAAATATTACTATGATATGGTTCCGCTTTACCGTGCTATTTTCAAATACTAGTTTAATATGTTTCCACTTTACCGTGCTATTTTCAAATACTAGTATGATATGTTTCCGTTTTACCGAGCTATTTTTCAATCGCAGTATTATATTTTTCCGCTTTTTTCTGTTCTTTCCAAATACTAGTATGATATTTTTCCGCTTTACCAAGATATTTTCAAATATTAGTATCATATGTTTCAGCTTTTCCATGCTATTTTCAAATACTACTATGATTTCTTTCTGCTTTACCGCGCTTTTTTCAAATACTAGTATGATATGTTTCCGCTTTACCGTGCTATTTTTAAATACTAGTAGGATATGTCTCCGCTTAACTGTGCTATTTTCAAATATTTCTATGATATGTTTCCGCTTAAATGTGCTATTTTCAAATAGCAGTATGATATGTTTCCACTTTTCCGTGTTATTTTCAAATACTCCTATGATTTCTTTCTGCTTTACCATGTTATTTTCAAATACTAGTTAAATATGTTTCCACTTTACCGTGCTATTTTCAAATACTAGTATGATATTTTTCCTCTTTACCAAGCTATTTTCAAATATTAGTATAATATGTTTCAGCTTTTTCGTGCTTTTTTCAAATACTACTATGATTTCTTTCTGCTTTACCATGTTATTTTCAAATACTAGTTAAATATGTTTCCACTTTACCGTGCTATTTTCAAATACTAGTATGATATTTTTCCTCTTTACCAAGCTATTTTCAAATATTAGTATAATATGTTTCAGCTTTTTCGTGCTTTTTTCAAATACTACTATGATTTCTTTCTGCTTTACCATGCTATTTTCAAATACTAGTATGATATGTTTTCGCTTTACTGTGCTTATTTCAAATATTACTATAATATGTTTCCGCTTTACCGTCCTATTTTCAAATAGCAGTGTGATATGTTTTAGCTTTTCCATACTATTTTCAAATATTACTATGATATGATTCCGCTTTACCGTGCTGTTTTGAAATACTAGTTTAATATGTTTCCACTTTACCGTGCTATTTTCAAATACTAGTATGATATGTTTCCGTTTTACCGAGCTATTTTTCAATCGTAGTATTATATTTTTCCGCTTTTTTCTGTCATTTTCAAATACTAGTGCGATATTTTTCCGCTTTACCAAGATATTTTCAAATATTAGTATCATATGTTTCAGCTTTTCCGTGCTATTTTCAAATACTACTATGATTTCTTTCTGCTTTACCGCGCTTTTTTCAAATACTAGTATGATATGTTTCTGCTTTACCGTGCTATTTTCAAATAGCAGTATGATATGTTTCAGCTTTTCCGTGCTATTTTCAAATATTACTATGATATGGTTCCGCTTTACCGTGCTATTTTCAAATACCAGTATGATATGTTTCAGTTTTCCCGTGCTATTTTCAAATACTAGTATGATATGTTTCAGATTTTCCGTGCTTTTTTCGAATACTACTATGATATATTTCAGCTTTTCCGTTCTAATTCCAAATACTAGTATATTATGTTTCAGCTTTTCCGTGCTTTTTTCAAATACTTTCATGATATGCTTCGGCTTTTCCGTGATATTTTCAAATACTCGCATGATATACTTCTTTTCTTCCGTGATATTTTGAAATGTCGCAAATAAGAAACACGGCAATTCGCTGAGAATATACAACAATAAATACACGTAAGTCAGTTAAGGCTGATATTTCGCCCCGGCATACGGGGCTTCATCAGAGCAAAAGTTAATCGATTAAAAATGTACACATTCAAAAGAGACGATGTTGGTGTCGGATTGGCTGATGTAGAATGGTGTGAATGCAGCGCAGCGGTGGAGGAGGGAAGGGTGGCGAATGAGAGAGCGTGGGTGGTGGTGGTGGAATGAAAATGTAATGAGGATGAAGTACTATAATATGAAATAATGATAATGTTGCTGTAAGGTTAACGGTCAGTGGTTCTGTTCATTCCGTACGGTGTGAGAGTGTTTGCCAGGCCAATGAGGTATTGCTTTTTGGCTCGTCGGACACTCTCACGTTTGTCGTTGACTTTCAGTAATGGTGTTACAGTGAGGTCATTGATGGTATGTTCTGGGCTACAGAAGTGTTCTGCAACGCCAGATTTTTTACTTTTTTGTTGATAATGTCTCGTCTGTGTTCATTAAATCTGGCTTTCAGTCATCTGCTTGTTTGTGCGATGTATTGGCACTCCTTGTGTCCGTAAGTATAACAGCGTTTGCATTGTAATGCGTAAGTAACGTTCGTAGAGTTGCAGTCCAGTCTTTGTTTGATGTCGTAGTTTTTGTCATTATTAGTGAAGTTAAAAGTAGTAGTACCATCTGTGATGTGTTGGTTAACGACCAGAGTATTCCTTGCTGTTGTGGTGTGAGTGATCCTTATTTGCCCCAATGCTGGCTTGTTATTTGCTCATGTTTCCGCTTCATCCATTGTGGTCCTGGCTCTCAATGAGGTGGGCATATATTTGCCTGAAATTTGGCATGTTTTTTTTCACGAAGCCACTTGGGCCAAATTATTTTTTGTTTTTCGTGGCGAGTGTGATTGTTATTCGCCCCAATGCTGGCTTGCTATTTGCTCATGTTTCTGCTTGACCCATTGTGGTCCTGGCTCTCAACGCAGTGGGTGTATACTCGCCTGAAATTTAACATGTTTATTTATCACGAACCCATTTGGGCCAGGTTGTTCCTTGTTTTTGTGGTGGTTTGTGTTGACAGATTTCGTATAGCACCCTGTAATGAGAGAGAAGTAAACTGAGGAAAACCAAAATCTAACATAAGCACATTTGTGGCTTTATTCAACAAAAATTAGTCTCAACTCAAATCAACGTAAACAAGGTAAAATACACAAAAGGAACAAACTCATTGGCGAACTCAATAGCACGCATTCTATTGTAGTAAGATAAAGAAAGGTTAAGGTCATTGTCTTTCACAACATTCACCCCTGTCTATGGACCAAGCCTATTCACAGGACGCCGTTCACGTTGTGACCGTCTAAGTGGTACAGGAGACTGTTCTTTAGCATTTGAAGATGACGCAGGTTCAACAACTTTGGTTACATGTTCTTGGGTTGGGTCAGCTGATGCATGACTGGGTGATTCTGGCTCACTGACTAGTGATTCTGGCGATTCTGATGGGGTTTCACCTCGAGGCGCAAGAATTTTAGTGGATACTGTTGTCTCTCGTCCATCAGAAAACCGGATATGTGCATAATGCGGATTAACACGAAGAACATCTACCTCATCAACCAGAGGGTCAAAATTGCTATGGCGAACGTTGCGCTTTACATAAACTGAACTGTTCTCAGCCAACCATGATGGGATAGAACTTCCTGTAGAAGATCGACGCGAAAAACTCAGGAAACGTTCATGAGGTATCTCATTCGTTGCAGTGCAAAGGAGAGAACGAACGGAGTGCAATACATCAGGAAGGACTAATTGCCAGTGTTCGATTGGAAGATTCTTTGATTTCAGTGACATAGTGATTGCTTTCCAGATGGTACCATTGTTCCTCTCTACTTGTCCATTACAGGTGGGGTTAAAAATTGATGTACGACTCAAAGCTACACCTTTGCTTGTAAGGAATTCTCGTAGCTCTTTACTCGTGAATGATGATCCACGGTCAGAATGTACATAGGCGGGCATCCCAAAGAGAGAAAACAATTTGGTGAGACACCTTATAACGGTTGCGGCAGATACATCTGTGCAAGGGAAGACAAATGGGAATCTTGAATACTCATCAATGATATTTAGGAAGTACTTGTTCTTGTTGTTTGAGGGCAATGGACCCTTAAAATCAATGTTAACCCTCTCAAATGGTTGGGTAGACTTGATAAGATGAGCTTCCTTTGGTCTGAAGAATTTTGGCTTGCACTCACAACAGATTTGGCAAGAGTTAACTGTTCTCTTTACTTCTTCTAGAGAAAATGGCAAGTTCTTAGTACGGATGAAATGCCAGAATCTTGTCACACCGGGATGAGACGAAGAGTCATGTAGCTTATAGAGAGAATCACTTGTACTTGTGGCACAGTTAGCTCGGGAAAATGTGTCTGGAGGAATATTCTGTTTACCAGGCCTATATACAATGTCAAAGCTGTAACAACTGGGCTCGATTCTCCAGCGCATTATTTTGTCATTCTTGATTTTACCCTTATGTCGCTGGTTGAACATGTAGGAAACTGATTTCTGGTCAGTTTTAAGTGTGAAATGAGAACCTGTGAGAAAATGTCTCCAGTGTCTTATGGACTCGACAATTGCTTGAGCTTCTTTCTCCACTGCTAAGTGTTTTAGTTCACTGCCTTAGGGTGCGAGAGAAAAATGCTACTGGTCTACCGTTCTGGTTTAGAGTAGCTACTAAAGCGACATCAGAGGCATCAGTCTCCACTTCAAAAGGAATGGTTTTATCTATAGCAGATACCGCAGCTTTAGCAATGATGGTTTTTAATTCTTCAAATGCCTTCTCTGCCTCCTGAGACAAGGGAAAACCCTTGTGACTGGTTATGGGCTTTATTCTATCAGAGAAATTTGGAACCCATTGAGAACAGTGGCGTAGCGTGACTTTTTCAACTGGGTATTCTCTATAAACAAAAGGGTGGGGCAGGGTGTGGCTCGATGGGGCTTGATGAAAATAGGGGGATAATTAAAAGGACTAGCTATTGACAATTTATCTAATTTTCTTTTTGGTTCGGTTGACAAGTACTGCACTGTCAGGGCATTACTATGATGAAAACGATACTTTGCTAAAGGACCCTTCAAATATACTCTTCGAACTCATTCATTGCATCAAATTACCACTAACCATTTCATCAAAAGTAATTCAAATCAAAACATATCATTGAAAGCCAGTAAAATTTTACTGGTCGAAATATGTCCCAATAGTTGTTGTTGAATCGTCTAACATTTGCACTGATGTAAAGAGGAAGTAACTGTAAACACCTACTCTTAATACCTTAATACAAAGGGCTTTCGAAAGTTTCAAAATTATTCACATAGGGCGTTACATGAGTTATAAATGGTTTTGTGGTATGCAGTATAGACTTTTTCTTCATGGCCTAATCGTGATATTTTCAATACAAGTTAATATTTGAAAGAATCGAAGGTAATGAGATGAGACTGCACAATAATGCAAATAAATGCGCTCGAATAATGCAAACAAAATAGGCCAACAATATAACTGAATACACCAGGCAACTATAAGGATATTATCCAGGCCTATCTGCATTTACTTTAATTCTATCACATAATACAAACAGAAACATCCCTGATTGGCAAGCAATAACAAATTGGCATTTCAAGAGGGAACAGATCTGAGTCAGTGTAGTATTATGTAGAAGCCTACCTTTCCTTTCCACTTTGCTGTTGGTAGATTAGGATTAGGGGTCAAATGAGAGAATGATTATGAAACAGTAATACAGACATTGCAATAGTTTTTTTAATTAAGTCATGTTTACTGTTTTCGATGCAGCTCCATCACTCCAACCGCTCCGCTCCGACGTCCATTAACTGTTTATATCGATCTCATAACGAGACTATTTTGAACCAACTTTGAGGCTGTACGCTGCATATTTCTCAGCGTACAGAACCATTGTTTTAGCTGATTAACGGCAAATATTATTCATGGAAAGGAGCATTTTGATTGGTTAAAGTACCGTCTAGGGTATTCACTGCGTATTCATGACCGATCTCTATACAACATGAAGTAGCTCAATCTTCAAAATTAGCTTCAAAGATCTCCCAGCTTCTCTATGCTTCGCAGCGTTATTGTTTCCATGAATTTGATGATATTTTGTACTTGTACAAAATGTAGAATATCGGAGGTAACGAATTCAACCAGAATCAATAGCCCCAAAACATTTTTTACTTATTACAATTATACGTCGTATTAATATTTTTTCTGAGAAATCTCAGGGTATTCACTGAATACCTTGAATACCCGGACGCTACGCCACTGATTGAGAATAATAAGAGAAAAGTCCCAGACACCTATTCAGAGATCTTGAATTTCGTGGGAGAGGTAGCTCTAGCAGAGGCGTTAGCCGGTCTGGATCTGGACAAATTGTACCTTCCTCGATGACATATCCCAGTTATGGAAGACGCCGAGTTGAGAAGACACTCTTGCTTTCATTGAATTTTAGATTAGTCTTCCGAGCAGCTTCCAGGAACAGATCAAGGTTTGTATCATGATCAGCTTGATCTTTTCCGCAGATAGTTATGTTGTCAAGATAAGGAAACACTGCTTCTGAATTATTATTTTGAACAAATCTCATCATTTCTCTTTGGAAGCATGCCTCGCCGTTAGTTACGCCGAAAGGGAGGCGAGTTAATTGATAAAGCCCACCCTTGGCTTCAAAGGCAGTGTAAAGTTTGTCTTCATCTTTTAAAGGTATCTGGTGGTAGGCACTTTGAAGGTCAATTATACTTGTTTAAAATATTATAGCAATTTAACCATGAGGACTTGGGTCCGCATTTTATATTCACACTGTTTGTAGTTAGAACAGCAGGGTAACATGTTTCAAGTTGAGTTGTTATGTTGAGTTTTGGTGAAGTCGCAAAAAGAGAATTCATCGCTAAAGTTTCGCTATTTTATACGAGTGAACTCGCAAGGTTGGGTATTTCCAACAACTGGCACCTCCGACGGGACCCACACAGGGTCGTGGAATTTTGGTGGAAACTTTAGCAGGAGAATGTCTGAGAACGGCGACTCAGGAACGACGACGCAGGACGAAATGGCCGCACTGGAAGAATTGAAGGACGAGAGAGAAGTATTTAAAGAAGCCTTAGAGGACGCACTTTATCGATTAAATGAATTAAATGGTACCGAAAATGTCGATCAGGAGCTCTCAAAGGAAGTTAAAGAACTTCAAATCGTGATAGAACCAAGTTTAACCGAGATTAAAGACCTCGACGTTAAGATACAAGCGGTAATGCGAAAGTTGAAGTTAAGATCGTGTTTGGTGGAAGAAATAAAACGAAGCAGGGCATACGCTGCCAAAGTACAAGTGGCTTTGAACAAGGCCGCAGAAACTGAAAAGAAACAATTTGAAAGGGGAATTGTAACCGGAATTGGGGGTTCAACGAGAGCCCAAAGGGAAGACCCCGGAACAAGACAGGGAGATATGTCACCGGGCTTTCTATTTTCAAATTTCCCACCAGTGGAGCTTTCAAGTGAAGGCGCAAGGGCAAGTAATTTGGAGAATTTTGGAGAAAAGGCCGACATTGGTGCGCAAAGATGGGGGGAGCAGCCTAGGACAGTTCAGCGCCTTTGGACAGTTTAGAACGAAAAGTGGACAACCAGGACCTATCGGACAGTCAGCAAGCAGAATGCAACCTGAAACAAGATTCAACCCTCTCCCAGGAAATATGCGGGAACGTGAGAATGCAGTTAATTTTGGGGTCCAAAATATGGTGAAACTGCCGAGATTGGAGCTTAAACGCTTTAATGGGGACCCAATGAAATTGTTAGAGTTCTGGGATAATTTCGAAAGAAATGTCCATGACAATCCAGGCTACTCGGATGTACACAAAATGTCATACTTGAAGGCATGTTTAGATGGGCCGACGATCGCCAATTTGTCAATAATTGGGGACAATTACAAACCAGCAATAGCAATCCTCAAAGAAAAATATGGACAGACAGGATTGTTGAAGGAAGCCCATATGGCAGCTTTAAAGGCGACACAAGGAGTTTCAAATGCAAGAGATGTGAAAAAATTGAGGAAATTTTATGATGATGTAGACTCACACTACAAGGCGCTGTCGGTATTAGGAGTTCCAGGAGAGCACTACTCGGTAGCTGTTGTCCCAGAGTTGATGGGTAAAGTACCAAGAGATGTAGCAAATTAGGATGGACTTTGTTAGGACCAACTTATCAAGGAACAAAAACTGATGATCAAGAAAGTAAATTGTTGTTTTGTATGGAGAACAGGCCAGAGATAGCTACAGAAGTAGACAGGCTATGGGACTTAGAGACTGTCGGGATCCGAGAAGGTGATCCAGTGCACGTGGAGTTCAAAGATACAGTCAAGTTCAACGGTAGACGTTATGTAGTAAATCTACCTTGGAAGTCAGCAACAGCCAAAGCCTCATTACCAGACAACAAGAAGCTATGTGAAAAGCGGCTACGTTCTCAGCTGAAAAGATTATTTAGAGTCCCGGAGCAGTTAGAAGCTTATGATGGCATCATACAAGAGCAGATAAAATCGGAAATTGTGGAAAAGGCTCCCAAGAAAGAAACAGGGGTAACAGCCACCCACTACATACCCTATCATGCTGTCATTCGACAAGAAGCAGAGTCAACTACAAACTCGGGTTTTGAATCAAGAAGATTAACTTCTTGATTGGGGGGAGTGTTTAAAATATTATAGCCATTTAACCATGAGGACTTGGGTCCGCATTTTATATTCACACTGTTTGTAGTTAGAACAGCAGGGTATCATGTTTCAAGTTGAGTTGTTATGTTGAGTTTTGGTGAAGTCGCAAAAAGAGAATCATCGCTAAAGTTTCGCTATTTTATACGAGTGAACTCGCAAGGTTGGGGTATTTCCAACATACTGAAGACTTGGTACTGTGAAATTTCGTTGACTGTATCATTGATTCTGGGTAACGGAAAAGCGTCCAACTGTGTAAATCGATTGATCGTCTGAGAGTAGTCGATGGCTAGACGTTTTTTGTGGTTCTCATCTTTTGTAACTACAACTTGTGCGCGCCATGGAGACTGGCTAGGCTCTATGATGCCTTCTTTAAGTAGTCTCTGCACTTCATCGCTAATGAATATTAAATCTTCTTTACAGTAGCGTCTGGACTTTGTGGCAATAGGATGGCAATCAGATGTCAGACTTGTAAATGGTGAAGGTGGCTCCATATTTAGCATAGTAAAGCTACAAACGGACAAAGGAGGTTTTGTGCCACCGTAGTTGAATGTGACACTGTCATGTTGAGATTGGAAATCGAGTCCCAGAATAAGATCCGAGCATAGTCCTGGCATGACCGACAGATGAAAATCCTTATATGTGTGTCCTTGGTAATTAAGTGTGACCGTACAGAACCCTCAGTCTTTGTCTGCAATGAGGTTGTAGCCATTGAGACTGTGCTAGTTGAAGGACTGACAGATATAGCAGCAACTTGCATTAAGCTTGAGTGTATGTAGCTCTCACTGCTCCCACTATCAAAGAGGGCTTGGACACTCCAGTCAGAGTTCACAACCCCTGTAGCAGTTGACTTTTGTAGTGTTTCAGGAGCTCCAACAGTAGCTAGGGTAGGTGACCATAGTGCAGCCGAAACTTCATCAGACTTTACGGGTTTTCCTCTGCAGACTTTCGCAAAGTGTCCCTTTTTCTGACATTTATAACAGATAGAATCTCGAGCTGGGCACTTGGAACGTTGATGTTTAGCATTCCCACAGAAGAAGCACTTTGCATTAGTTGCAGCCAATGTTGGGGCTGTTTGTGTTAAGTCGGTCATAGATGCATGCTGAGTAGATGTTTCGAAGAATGGAATTGCTGCATTGAATGGCTGAGGAGCTGAATTTTTTGAACAAATAAATTTTCATCAATGATTCAACATTTGGCGCTGTTTATATACCGAAAGGCCGCCGGTTCACACATGTTTAGAACAAAACTTGAAAAACTTGAATCTTTTCATTTTTCCCAACAATTTTAACTAATCAATCCGGGATATTGTTTGTACAATTTCTATGTTGGCTGTGTCCACTTGAACTTTTGTTTGCCTATTTCTGGAACCGCGTATGCACAGTATGGCACTTCGAAGTAGTGCAAATGAAAGCTTGGTACGAATCCAATTGGTAACCAGTGAAATTGACAGATCACGTTTCTGAGGAGCTGAATAGCTTTCTGAACTTCGCATCGCTGATTCCAAAGCTTGAGCTTGATCAAACATTGTCTTTAGATCCAGAGTTTTATTTTCTAATAGTCTCTGACGAATTTGGTTTGAATTTAAGCCCGTAATTAATGCATCTCGAATGTATTCTTCGCAGTACTTTGCAGCATTGATAGATTGAAAGTTACATTCCTTGCTTAACACTTTGAGAGCCTGTAAATACTCATCTAGAGTTTCGCCAGCCTGCTGCCGTCGAGTTGCAAGTACGTGTCGGGCGTAAATTTCGTTAGTTGGTTTTACGTAAATATTTTGAAGCGTTTCGATCGCTGATCCGTAGGTGGTACATTCTTCTATGTATTCATAAACTGTAGGTGAATTCACAAACTTGTCAATATCTGCTTCCCCTAGCACAGCGAGAAAATTTTCAAAAGTTCGCTTCCAATGAATCCATGATTTCGTAGCTCCCGAGTCGCTTGGATCGGCGTTAAAACGTTCTGGTCGCAGTATTTTATCCATTAAATTTTGTTGAATAAATTGTAATGAGAGAGAAGTAAACTGAGGAAAACCAAAATCTAACATAAGCACATTTGTGGCTTTATTCAACAAAAATTAGTCTCAACTCAAATCAACGTAAACAAGGTAACATACACAAAAGGAACAAACTCATTGGCAAACTCAATAGCACGCATTCTATTGTAGTAAGATAAAGAAAGGTTAAGGTCATTGTCTTTCACAACACACCCACAACAAAGACAGTATGGCTGACAGACATCCCTCCATGCTTTACTGCTTCACGTTTGTTGGCTTTGCAATATATTTTGTCTTACTGCATAATTTTGATAGCTTACTGAAAGCACAACAGCATCAAGGACACATTGACAAGTTAAATTTACTACAACATAACGAGTGTCGATTTCCTGCTGCAATATTCATCACTGACCTAAACCGATATCGTGGAGGTAATGGGCCTAAGCAAAGGTCAAAGTTCAAGTATTGCAAAACACGCATCTTCCATGACAGAAGAAAGGGGTCAAACACATTCCAGTTATTAAAAGACTCTTCAGTGTTGCTAATATTATCGGGTGATGTGGAAGTAAATTCAGGTCCAGTAAAGAATCCTAGAAGTGTTTGTTCAAGAGCTGTTGCAGCTTGAGGTGTCACATAAAATGTGGAAATGTACATGGTGAAGAGTATCTAGAATTTGAAAAACAAAGAACTTTAGGTTTTTTGAAGTGGGATTGCCCTGCATGTATAAATAGACTGAGTCCAAATACTGTTTGAAATAACACCTTACAAGAACATTGAATTATACATTGACAAACACCTTAACGGTCTGATGATTAACAGGGATAGATTGAAAAAAGCTGCTCTTAAAAGTAAATCAGCTAATATTATTCCCTAATGAAGTTAATTCCCTTAATATCCAGCTTAAAAAGCAACATTTTGCTGCAAAAATTTCTGAATATAAAGAAAACATGAAGGAAACTTGGAAAACAATTAATGAACTCCTGAACAAAAGATCAAAATCTAGCAATTTTGATTGTATCAAAGATTCGGGCATTCGGGTATCTTCTGCTTTTTTCTAAAACTGGCCTTACCTTACATTGAGAATGCTTTGGCCTGTTTGCTCAAGACATCACTTGAAACCAACACTTTTCCAGATTCATGTAAATTGGCCAGAGTTACCCCAATTTTTAAAGAAGGGGACAAAACTGATAAGTCTAAATATCGCCCTATATCAGTTTTACCTGTCATCTCAAGGCTCTTCGAAAGACTTGTGACTAACCAATTGTACCAGCACATGAGTGATAATGGATATTTATCCCAAAAATAGTCTGGCTTTCGTAAACTTCACTCTACCGTAACATGTTTGCTTAAAAACACTGATGACTGGTATAAAGGACTAGATTTGGGAAAGCTAGTGGGATTAGTTTTTATTGCCCTAAAAAGGCATTTGACATGGTGGACCATGGCATACTAAAGTTTTTTGGTATTCAGCAACAGCCGTTAGAATGGTTTAAATCATACCTTTACAACCGAAAGCAATATTCTAGGGTAAACGGTGTTGATTCATCAATTATGGAAATAAATGTTGGTGTATCCCAAGGCTCATATCTTGGACCCTTATTTTCCTCATTTAAATAAACGACCTCCGACAAGCTGTCCAAAAAACAAATATGTCCATGTATGCAGATGACACGAGTCTTTGCCATCAATCGCATGATATCACTCAGCTGAATGAGGCCATCAATAATGACTTTGCACACGTTGAAAAATGGCTCAGGGGCAACAAATTTTTACTTAATGTAATGAAAACACATGCCCTGCTTATTTCCACCAAACCTAAGCATAAATCACTAAAGAATGAAGACGAATCTTTAAAGCTAAAAATTCAGAACAACGAGATGGATATTGTCCAAAAAAACCAAATATCTTGGAAAACAGATCGATAACACATTAGATTGGAAGGAACACATTAAAACAATTTCTCCCAAGGTCTCCAGAGGAATTGGCTTTTTGAAGCATGCAAATTCCTTTCTGCCAAAAGAAACTCTGAAGACTATGTACACAAGTATTGTGGAGCCACACTTTCGCTATTGTTGTTTGATATGGGGCTGTTGTGGTTTTACCGAAATAAAACGCTTTCTAAAACTACAAAACCGGGCCACTCGTATTGTATCTGGCAGCAGTTTTGAGGCACCGAGCCAACCACTCATAGAGGAGCTGGGCTGGAGGACCATAGACGAGCTAATCGCTAATGAGTCAAATATCATGGTCTTCAAATCGATTCATGGACTGGCTCCACAATACATGTGTGATCTTTTCACAGATAAATCCAAGTTAAATTCTAGGAATCTTAGAAATACATCAACTGACCTAAGGCTACAAAACAAACTCAAAAAATGGACAGAAATGCTTCTCGTTTAGGGGTGCTAGGTCTTGGAATGGCCTTTCAGCTGAGTGTGAACAGGCATCTTCCTTGACCAACCTCCAACAAAATCTTGCGAAATTGTAACTAGGCGTAATTGTAAATTGTATATTGGAAATTACCATTTCGCCTTTTGTTATTATTTGTAGTAAAATTAAACTCAAGTTAAAATAGGATTTATTTTAAATTGTAAATATTGAATTGTAATTAGGATAATTTGTTTTTTATAAGAATTTATGTAAGTATTTTAAGTGGAGGGCCCCTTGAAAATCAGCATTGCTAAATGGCTACCCTCCTTAAACATTTGAAATGAAATGAAATGAATGAAATAACATACGAAAAGGAACATTACTGCTTGTCAGCGTCAAGTAGAAAGAGTGACTATATTTTCTTTTAGATTATGTTTATTTTAACTGACAGATTGGCTTTTACCTAATTTATTTCCCAACATATATTGACACTTATTTCAGTACGTATGTATGTATGTATGTCGGTATGTATGTTTGTATGTATGTATGTATGCCTGAAATTTGGCATGTTTATTTATCAAGAACTCATTTGGGCTAGGGTATTCCTTGCTCTTGTGGCGTGAGTGATTGTTATTCGCCACAATGCTGGCTTGTTATTTGCTTTGTGGCAAACAAATATTTAGAAATACATATTTTATTTGCTATAGGAGTGAGATCTACAGCCGGTTCTCTGTTAATCTCTGAAATATCATAAAAACATTAAGAAATAAGATCAAAACATGAGGCTCTACCTCATTCAATATGGTAGCTACCTCAGCCAAGGCTAGGTGGATTCAAGGCGCTGTGAAGAAGACTTACACATTAAATGATAAATATACCTTCAAATACATTTAAACTCGTATAGTACGTTTTTGCTTCCCTTGCCGTTTTTCGGACCCTGATCAGACGCTCTTACCTACCTAAATAACTGTATTACCTTGCATTATTTGGTATTGCCTCCCTTACTACATTATACAACTTGTATCGTATGCTTTTGCTTCCCTTACCGCCTTTCCAGGTTTTTTGTTATGATGTAAACAGACTCCTAAACTTCAATGAAAAGATGCTTTTGCACGTCCAGCGATTATGGAATTTTCGTCACGTTTACGATAGGACTAGGCCCACGAGAATATTCCACCCCGAATCTAGCAAAGTGGTTTTTGGAAATTTTTGAACCGGTGTCATATGCGTTACTTTATTGACAAGCGTTTCTGCATAGGCTGAGACGCATACGCGTTTCGCTTGTCGCAGTTTACATCTGCAGAGTCGGCAGTAAACACAGCAACTTCAAAGGAGACATTCTAGATATGAGTTTTTTAAGACAAAAGGTGAAGGAGAATTGCGGGTAATGAAAGATGAAGGCTCTTACTGTGATAAGGGATAAATGTTTCACTGCTAATGAAAATTTAGTAACCTGAATTCTATTGCAAAAAGAAGACATATTTTATTAGGGCATTAGTGCATGCATGTTAAAAGTAGTTTCAATTTGAAGAATAATTCCATTCAAAGGGATTGTCAGTCAAAAGTGAAGCGGCCTACACATGCGTGACTTTTATACAACTTTGGAATCTATATTTGATTTCGCTAAAACCGTTTCAATTTAATGACGATAAAAATATTTACTACCACCTTCACGCGTGTTGTACAATTGGTTAGTTACAAGTTTTTCAAAGAGCCCTGGGACAACAGGCAAAGCTCTAGCCGTTCCCTGGTGCAGGAAAGAACCTGGTTCAATGGATGTATTGAACGAGAAAGTGAGAAATACAAGGCAGCGCAAGCTTCGAATCATAGTAGGTAGAGATTCTGTCAATCCAAAAGCTCTTTGCATTTGTTAAGATCCATAATCCCTGTATTTTATTAGTCTTCAAGTCCTACTGATTTACTTTTAACCAGTTAGCTTTATACAGTTATTTTGTAACCGTTCTGAAATTATAAGAGTTTTTCTTTTTTCAAACGATTGCATACATTTCCATGATTAATACCGCAGGAATAGATATTATGATGCACTTTTGACTAGAGATGGTTCTCTCCTCAAACGTCTCCAGTTCTTAATGATTACAGAGAATGCAAAATTAAATCGAAAATCATTAACAACTTTATAACGGAAATTTTTGTTGACAAAAAGCCCCTTTGTCATCTAAGAAACAAAACTATTTCAAAAATGCCTGAGCCCGGACAATTTGATGGTATGGACACTCAAATGACATTAAACAGTCCCTTTATATCACCCTTTTCATAAAGTACAAATTTCATAAATCTTCGTGATTTTATGTTAATATTGTATCGCAATTTTATAAGATTTTTATCTGTAACAATTCTTTTAGAATAATTTCTAATTAATAGTACGAAACTTCGTAACTTTTCTTTCAATTTTTCATTTAGAAGACATCGATTAGCTGCAATTTAACTGTTTTTAAAAACGCCCAGTTTAAAAAAAACTAAATGCCCTGTAACAGCATAAATCACGCAAGATGCAACAGAGGCCGTACATCGCCATCATAGAGAAATTGATACTTGAAGAATGAAAAACTGATAGAAAATCGAACAAAATAAGTTTTAAACGTTTATGCTACGAACTTCAAACAATGTTAGACTACCAATATACAATAATCTCATTTTGGATCACGTACAGCAGGATGTCTCCGTATTAGCTGAAAGTAAAAAATCGTCACCCGAGAAGTCAATGATTAATCAACAGAAGAGCTTACTTTTGACACCAATTTCTCAAACAACTCAATGAATCGCGCCGTCATGAGCAGACTCTCCCTGTGTCTTTCATCTGTCCGTCTTTCAGCATCGATTTCCCTCTGTATCCTGGCCTTCTCCATTTCCTGTGCCTCGACACGCCATTTGTTTACTGCATCGAAAAGCTGTGTTATACTGTCATTACTCTGTCCATCAGTCAGGTCGATGATCGTCCTGCCGCACCCATTGCCAACCTTGTCTTCCTCGCTCGCTCTTTCGTTATCGGCTGGGCCAGCCACTTTTACCACAGCCTCTTGGCTGTTTGTAGCTTGCTTTGAAGCCTCCCTATTCTTCTTGTTATCGAATAAACCCCTGATAAACCCAAGTGCTGATTTCTCGTTACTACTAGTTGGAGTTGCAAAGTTACCTTCGCTCGTTAATAATTGGGGTTGTTGCAGTTCGACAGTGCTGCTGCCTGATGGTAACGCATTTGTGACCTTTTCGCTGCCACGAGGGTCATCAATTGAACCTCGAAGTCCCTTGCTACTAAAGTAGTACATTGGAACTGGAAGCCCATTTGTTTCAATTTCTGGTATTATATGCGATACATTCATTATTTTATCAGAATCTTTGTTAGCTTCTTTGGCACGATAAACTTCTGCAGTTGTATGCACCGCACTATATACTCCATTGGCTGAAGAAACTATCATAGTTGGCACTGAGTATGACAAAGAGGTTTCCACATCATCAACCAATTTTGCAGTTTTGTCTATAGCTGATGGAGTGACATATATTCCTTGTTGTCCAGTGGGAATAAAGTTCCGCGAGGCTTCTGTTCTGACACTGAAGTTGGAATTGCGGTAAGAAAACGTACCTGTGCCTTGCTTCCCAATGATGTAATCGTAGTCGTTTGGCTGAGGACGCGACTGGAGTTCATTTGTGTTTGTAGGCATGCCCGTTTTTTTATTTGCAGTTCTCTGAACATGTGTTCGATTATTTCTAGCTAAACTCCTAGATCTAAAGTCTGGCAAACTTAATCTACGTTTTTTCTCAGAAGGTATGTTTGTTCCACCATTTTTAGGTCCTGCTAGTTGACTCAGCTTGCGCTTCAATGCCGCGGGACTTTGCGAAGGCTTCACTGCACTTTGTAAGAAGATCCTATGTAGTCTCTCAAAATGCCGACAATCTTTTTTCTCCAACATCATTACTTTTTGAAAATCGTTTTTAAAGTTTCTCAACTTTTGATGGCATTGCTCTGCAGAAAATTCTGTGCCAAATTTAGTATTTATTTCTGTTGCAATGTCTCCCCAAATTCCGATTTTTCTAACAGCTGGATTTTTAAACTTGTCTCTGTTCTCATCGTACAAATCCAAAAGCATTTCAGCTTGTTCCTTCGACCAGACGTGTTTTTCAACAATAAGGTTAATGCACGGAGTGCTAACAACATTTGACGTTGATGCAGCGGAGGTAATACCGATGGCAGAGGCTGCCGTCACTCTTACAAGTTCACTGCTTGTTTTGTTGTTGTTGTTGTTGCTGCTGATACTGTTATTGAACATGTCGTTACCTGTTGAAATAAAAATAAATAAAATGTTATGACAAATGTTTGGCATAAAAACCCTGTCTAACAGAGTAAAGGGGTTATGTTCTGGAATTACACTGCTTGTGTCAATCGTCGTTCACTGAAGTATGAAAAAACGGTGCTTTCAGAAAAATTGGTCACAATTTGCTCATTCCCTAAAACTGGTGGTATTTTTTGAATTTCGGTCTTGTAAAGAACGGTACTGATCAACGACCAATACGTTTTGTTAGGGGTTCCTTAGCTCACGCTGTTGCTTAAGAAGGTGCTTCTGTTTTGCACCCTCGATCATTCTTGAACCTTCCTGATATCATATTTTCTACCCCCTCGACCTTGTCGTCTGGTTGCCCATTCTTATAATTGCCCATTCTTATAATTGCCCATTCTTATAATTGCCCATTCTTATAATTGCCCATTCTTATAATTGCCCATTCTTATAAAAACTTTTATAAGCATGACTCTTTTTCCTTAGAAATTTTTCAGCGGTTGGCGTTATCAGCGGTTGGTGCTTGAGAAGCAGGGGCAGATTTAAGCAACAATGATTAGGGGGTGTAGGGGTGCTAGACACCAATTTTGATGCCACACTCTTAAGGTCACTAGAAAATGATGGAAACGTCCGTTTTTAAAATTGGGCTTTAAACTTTACAGTAAAGACGATAAGAAACAGTGACCTAGCCAGGGTTGGAAGATGGGTTGGGCAAAGAGGAGAAAATTTTTCCTGACAGGACCCCTAAGAATTTGGGAAAACACTCATTTTATATGCGTTAGGAAAAGCTATGGTATTTTTACGTTGCAATTTCCCTTTATACAACGTCATATGTAGCGTTTTGTGGCTGACCCTATTCTACAATTGTCAAGTTCCTTCACAATTCCTCTAACCTTTATATCCTGAATTCTGTAAGGCGAGGAAGCACTACTTGTAAAAAGTGGTTTTCCAAAGTTGTAATCAAATATCTAAAAATAATAAATAGTATTCAAAAGTTTTAAACCGAGTCCATTCTCCTTGGAGCAAAACCCACGACAAGCATTTCAGATTCCAGCTTTCTTTAAAGATTGGACTGCTGTAGAATTTTGGATTCTATTTAATCAGGAATGTCTCAAGAACGTGAACCAAAAAACGTTTGCAAACCAAAAAACCAGGGAAGTTCTTGAACAGACATATAGAGGAGGGTCTTCTGCGAGCGAAGCAAGCGAAAAATTTTGCGACGATGCCCTTGAGATTAGCTTAAAATACATTTCAGATAAATTTCTCCCCCTACACCACTACGCTACTGATAAGAAGATAAATACTGATAAGAAAATAAATAAAGTAAAGTCTTGGCGTTACTTTGTTACTGCTGACTATCAACAAATGAATTTTACCGAATGAGACAAAATTTACCGAAGGACACGGAAATATTGGGGGTGTCACACCCCCTACCCCCCTACCCCGCCGCTACTAGATCCGTTCCTGTTGACAAGGTTAAATATCAAGCAAGCAATAGGCACATGAGACACAGTGGCTGAGGGGGCTGCAGCCTTTCAAACCAAATAGCTCTGCATAGATTTGTGGTGGCTTGCATTTTTGGTAAGAAATTGCGTTGGCGCTGCCGCTATCAAGAGACATTGTGGGCTACGAACCTATATACATCCCCATAAACATTTAAACACAAATAGATAAATCAATAACATAAATCCGGCGAAGGTTAAGACCATTTAGAATATTATCCCTGCTTAGGTTCAATATCAGGCCTAGGTGGGGAAATTCTTTTGGTATTTCCACCTAGGGTAGCAGAGTTAGATTAGGTACGAAAAATTGTTATAAGAGGACTGTATATAAATATCGAATAAGGAACAAATGAGTATATAAATATGTATATATATGACAAAAATGTAATACGATAAATGTTACTTGTCTGTCTGTTCACTTTGTCTTTGTCTTTGGTAGAATAGAGAGTTTCAACGTTCAAGAGTGATCTTCTGCAATTTCGTGAGAGTTCCTTCGGTTTTACGTACTTCGTATTCTTGCATACATTCGAGCAATACTGAGAGTTCAAACTCATAAAATCATAAAAAATATAAAGCTATACAAACGGGTTTGACCCCAGCCTTAAGCCCCAGGACATGTCTCGAGAGCAGCAAAGCGCCACCGCAATTTCTTACATTTTTTTATTGTGTCTCACAACTGAATAAATACGGAATCTCTGCATCATTTAACACTGTTCCTGTTTATTGCTTAATGATGATTTCAATGAAGCTTTGATCTGCTCTGTTCTTTAAAAAGTCCTTTATACTTTTAGATTCTCTACTCAAAATTTTTTCTGATTCTCTAACACCTCCCTGATATGAGGTGTTTGGAGTATGTGCCAAGCAAATCTTGCCAAAGAGCAATTTAGTCCTACTAAAATGTTATTTTGCTTTAGTTATCAACAAATTGATTCCTTTTGTTTGTGATATACGAAATAATGTGAAATATATGAAGGAAATTTGGGAACATCTACCTACATGTTGACTTTTGAAATGTTTTAATGAAACACATGTCATATGTCTGTCAGCACTCTTGTTGTGTCATATGGTACAATCAATATGTCCTTTAATAATTAGTAAAAAAAAGTGTTTTGTTTCAAACAGAAAGTAGTTTATTGTTTACGAATGACAATAATCGGTTTTAAGCATTTAAATTTATCAGTTACACAATAAAAACTTTTAATCTGTAAACAAAAACACAAAAATAAGAAAGCATTTTTCAGAGCAGAATCTTTTGAAAACACATCTTTTCTGTGTAGTTTCTGTCTTCAATACAATTCAATTCAATACAATGAAAACTTGCTGATTTGAACATTTGTTGTGAATAAGGTTAAAAAAAATTTCTGAGTTTGGGTCAGCTGATATCTGGATTCTTATGATAATTTGTTCTCAACTTTACCAGCCTTGCATTGGTGCTGTATTTGTTACTATATCTCTAGAAATGAACTGACATATTTGCTACCCAACAAAGTGATTCTAAATTTTATTTAGGTTTCTATAGTCATATAATCTCTTAAGAGAGGGCTTAGTTCTTTCCTTTTTCACAGCCACAACTGTATAAGCTAATTTGTGTAAGAATATATACTGATAATGTCTGGGTTCAAAGGTTCATGACTTAAAAACCAGGAGCCTGGTGCTGGCATAATTTAACTTGTGCCAGCAATGGCTCCAGGTAAAGGAAATCAATAAATGAATTGCCATCTAAAAATGAATAAATATGCTGTCTGAAGGTGCTCTCCTAATAAATAATTTCAGACTTTAAATTTCTTTTTGCATCCATTAACGGGCATTTCCTAAGAAATAGCTCAAGCAAATAAGCCAGGGCACTCATAATGAACAGATCAAAAGCTGTTTGCAAAATCTGTGCAAATCTTGTTGGAACTGCTATGACATAATTGAACAAAATTTTGGTTCAAAACTGTCATTAAATTAAGAATTGTGTTTGTTCTGCAGAAAATTACATGGGAATAGGGGTCTCTAAGCAAAATGATGTTTTTGGTAAAATCAAAATCGCTATAGAATATTGTCAAGCTTGATATAAATCATATCTTCTCAACTTTGATAACATGTATAAACTTGAAGTTGCTAAATTCATGTTTGATATTTATCATGAAAACGGTAATGACCTATTCAACAACCTGTTCATTAAAACAAATATACGTCATCAGCATGAAACAAGACAGTCTTCAAATGACAACTTCTCTTTCCCTTTTGTCTTGACAAATTACAAACAAAAGTCAATTGTATATGAAGGAGTCAAAATTTGGAATTCCCTGCCATTGCAAATTAAAAAGTTACCGAATAAGTCATCCTTCATCAAAAACCTGAAAAGTTATTTCTTAAAGTCGAATTGATATACTTATTTGAACCCAATTATGAACATTATCATTAAACATATATTACCACCATGCATCTCACTATTGTGTTTTTAGTATAACCAATTAACATATCTCATTATACTAACCCTATATTATCTTGATATTCCTCCTTTTTATTTTTCATTCACATTCTTCTTTTGAAATCGATCACCTACACCTATAAACGTCCAATCGGGCATATGACCTAGATAGCTCCTTGTGAGTTCTTTTCATATGTCCGACAGCAAACATACCAAACTTTGAACTATCTACTGTTTGTAGTTTTTCTTTTTTGTAAAAAATAATTGTTATTTGTGGTTCAAGTATTAAATAGAAATGTAGTAGTTAATTATTGCTGTGAATGAAATGTTTTGAATGTTTTGAGTTTTGATATCATCCAGGTATCAATGCAGTAGGATAGTCTTGAGGTTAAACGAAAGATTACATCAACATTGTGGTCTGCATGACGTAAATTTCTCTTGTTGAGCCATGATAGAAGAATGGGTGAACAGCAGTAAGGTATTATTTTTTCATTTCTAATACTATGAGGGCCACTGTCAGTGGAAGGGACGGTGGACAGAACCCCAGCTCTATTCTAAGGCCTCAGCTTATAGAAAAAATATTTCTGGAAATTAACTTTATGAATTTACAAAATGTAGCTGTACTTTTGCTAGCAATGCCTTTGGATGGGTAATTTGATTGACAAAATTTAGACACTGAATATAAAGAGCAACAGTCATGAAATGATTTGTTCAAGCTAAATTGATTCTATATGACCGTAGAGTCACAGGCAACATTCTCACATTATTTCTCCCGGTTTCTCAAATCAAATGATACATCTTACATTTTTGTGCTGCATTACTCTAAAGTAAATCGCTCGCTTTATCATATTAGAATCTCATTCACGGGCCAAAAGCCTCATGGTATTAGAATTAATGGGCTATACCTTGGGGCTCCATAACTGGGCAGCAAACCGCTGTATCAAAACATGATTTCGCTCGAGTAATCTGCCCCAGCCATAATTCATTTGTATTTCATAGGACCGATCCTTCACCCAAAACTAGTAGGATGAACTACATTACCACAGGGTCATCAGTGTCTGGGGGAGACAACGGGGGCCAGTGCCTTCAAATAATTTTGTAAGATATGGTATTGCCAAAAGCTATTTTAAACCATCATTTCGAAAAGGTAATTTTGCCCACCTTCTTAAATAAAAACATATAAGCTCCACCCCTGTTAAATAGTTTCAGGACCTTGCGGGTGGACCTTCTTATGTCTTAATTTCTGAGGCTAATACCAATACTTTTCTAATCCCAGCCGCCCCTGATTCTCGTCTTTCTATTATTAAGACTAACCCACTTACCACTATGGGGACTTACCACTACTTACCACTACTAACCTCTCTTAAGAGATTGTATGACTATAGAAACCTGAATAAAATTTAGAATCACTTTGTTGGGTAACAAATATGTCAGTTCATTTCTAGAGATATAGTTACAAATTCAGCACCAATGCAAGGCTGGTAAAGTTGAGAACAACTTATCATAAGAATCCAGATATTAGCTGACCTCACAAATATTCCTTAAAACGATTAGATTAGATTAGAATATTAAGCAAGGATTTTCCCAGTTTTCATCCCTATGTCCAAAAGAATGTCGCTCACACTGGTCCAACTGATGTTTGAGGGTTCAAAAATATCAAGTTTAGCTGAGTTTCCTAGCATGGCTGGTGATAATTACAATGGACAAATAACATATGGTCACCTCATGGGGACAATCCGTTGTAGCCATACCAAACCAGATTGCTTTTATGAACACTTGAAACCAATCCCTTACCTGACTGTGCAAATCAAAATTCTCCCTGAAAACATTTTTTGGGAGAAAAAGACAGCTTTGCCGTTCAGTGTAGAGCATTCCTAACAGAAAACGTGTTTAATCGGGCTTCCTCGAATTAATATGCTGCTATGAATGTAATCCCGTTAAAGGTTTTAGCGGACCTGCCCTTCTATGCAATTCGGACAAAAGATTCCTGTGCGCTACGCTTAGGCCGTAAACTTAAAGTCAGTGTGGATTAGTTGGAACGTTTTGTAAATGATGAGTTTCCTATCAATTTGAAGATCGCGATGATGAATAGTAATAGAGTATTCTCTGATGTAAAACACGAAGAGCTGATGAAATTGACAATATAGAAACTTGCCTTTCTTGCGAGGGTGAACGAAGATCAACTGTCAAACAGTGTAAACAGTGTTTTGTTTCAAACTCTATAGGACGTTGTTAGCTACGTTAGTATGTCCGAAACATGTTTTTGTTATGCAGGTGTAGAAACGTATTCAATTCAACTCTTTCGCCTGCAACAAACAACCATAGTTTGGTGTATGCTGTGTTGAGAGTAGAATATTCGTTCAGCAGAAGTCAACAGAAGGGCCGTCCTTAAATTAATTTCAAATTTAAAGAACTTCAGTTAATTTGTAAGAAAGTTTAAAACTTGCTTTGTTATTACGCAAGTGGTTTGTTTTAAATTCCGGCCTCCCAACCCGTCCTTAATTCCTAAAATTTAGCCATTTTTGTCGAAAACCTACAAATATACTTAAAATTTGACAAAGAATCCTAAATTTTCCAAAATTTATCAATAATTGGAGTTACCATTGGCAGTTTTAAATTTTTTATCATTGCGTTATCATTGGCTATTTCCACAGTACTGTGGAAATAGACAAGAAAGATGTCATTTTTCAAAATCTTATCGAGATCAATGATACAAAACATCCTACGGTCTTCAATTTCCTTCTTTCATCCTCTAATTGTCCTATTCTCTAATCAAGGTCGCTCTTCCTTTTCAAACCTATCCGTGAAGCTGTTCAATGCCTACCTGTTTCTAGAATATTTGAATTCTATTTCTCTTTCTATCTTTTCAAGATTTCTTTTCTTTCCTCCGTCTCCAGCTTCCTTCGTGGTTTCCTTCAGCCGTGTCTGTTCTGCAAGCTTTGCTACTCTCTTTGCATCCAAATCGTCAAAATATTTGATATGTGAGTTCTTGGCTGAATGCTTTTATGCGTTTCTATATTTCAAAATTCAATCCTCAATGCCATACTTTAAAAATTAAACTGCCACAGACATGTTAATACTTAACAGTTTTTGCAAAATTGTTGCGAACAAAATTCTTCTTTTTCCCCACAAAAGTTCTTTATGTGATGATGGATAAAAGGTTGGTGGGTACAGCCCCCCCTAGGAACTTTATAGCTGAAACATTGTATATTTGTGTTCTTTTCGTTCCACGCTTTTCAGAGTTTCTGCTATGCAATGTTTCCAGCTATTTCGTGATGTCTTCAAATTTTAACGTACCAAAAAGTTTTTTGGTTAAATAAGAAATCCTAAATAGTCCTGGATATTTATTGCTGAGTCCTAGAAAATCCTAAAATTTGGCTTTGAAAAGTCCTAAATTGCTAAAAAAATCACAAACAGATGCTGGGAGGCCTGTAAACTAAAACAAACTTCAACCTTGTATAATCAAGGCTATTTATCGCCCCGAAAAGAAATACTTTAACAACTGTGTATGCATTGTTTTAAAAACTTTATTTTATTTAACTATATTTTATAATTGTTTTTAAAACATGCCAACATATCTTTCCAAAGGATTTTTACCACAATATGATGAAAGCAAGAATGAAATCATAATGTAGCCCCTGGTGGAACGTGCTATTTGGTCAGGGGAAGCATCGTTAAGCTTTTGCAAATGATTTGTTAGCATGATAAGTTGGCATGTTGGATTTTTTAAAACAGTGACAGCCGAAAATTGTTTTGAGGGTGAGCAACGGGTTAGATGCAAAATTGGCTCAAACTGGGATTGGATGTTTGCAACAAAACAATAATTAAAGAAGTTGATGCACAACAGATGCCGCTTGCAAAGTATTGCAAATGCGATCCATGTTGAGTAGAGTTAAAACTTAGGAAGACAGAAGAATTCATTTTGAAAAGCCTCAAATGTCATTTCTAAAGGTTTCGAAAAATTAAAGAAAACATTTTCTATAAGTTTCGATCAACTACTTAGTTTTTCTTTCTGTAATACCTAAATATCACATAGTATTGAAATTTATTTTTCTTGTTTTGTAGAAAATTTTTACTTAATTGTGACTGCCGTTTTTATGGATGGATCTATTCAGCTACGATTATTTCTTAGCAGAAAAACACATCAAGCATGTTCAAATAGTTTGAATTTAGAAAAGTTTTGGTCAGATCTGGAGTGATTTGAAATTGATCAGGAGTTAAATGTTTTGTTCGTAGACTTTTAAAAAGCTTTCGATCCGGTCAACTGGTAAAAACTCATGAAAATTCTCAAAAGTGTTGGTGCGGATTGGAGAGCATTAGAAAACTGATCAATGAAGAATTATACATGCAACAATTAGCAACAATAAGGACAAAAGATGGAGAATCCGAACCTGCAGTGATTGGTAGAAGGGGTGCATCAAGGTTGCCTGATGTCACCCTCTCTTTTCAATATATTTGCGGAAGCAATGATAAAAACCTCATTAGATAATTGTGAAGAGAGAGTGAAGGTCGGCGGTCAACTGGTAAATGCAGTGATATTTGCGGATGACCAGGCCATGGTAGCAGATTCAGAGAAGGGGTTACAGGAAATAATGAACAATCTGAATGCAGTTGTTGAAGAGTTTGGAATGAAAATAACATAAAGAAAACGAAAGTGACGAGGATTAACAAAAGCGGCAAAGATGATGTAACAATCAAGCTAAACGGTAAAGATCTGGATCAGGTTGAAAGCTTCAGTTACCTTGGAAGCATTTTGACAAGCAACGGCTATAGCAGATCAGAGATAAGATCACAGATTGCTCTAGCATAGGTTGCCTTTAATTCGAGAAGAGAACTGTTAACGAAGAAGCTCAATGCATGGTTGAAAAAGAGAATGGTTAAGACTTGTGGAGTGTGTTATTGTACGGGTCAGAGTCATGGACACTGAAAAAGGAGGATATCAGGAGGTTGGAAAGTGCAGAGATGTGGTTTTTGAGGAGAATGCTAAAGATCAGTTGGACAGAAAGAGTGAAAAATGAGGAAGTATTGCAAAGGATTGGAGAGAGCAGAACATTAACATCAACCATATAAAACCAGCAAAAGAAGTGGATGGGTCACATTATGAGACACCAGGGACTGATATAAGGGATTTCATCGAAGGGAAGATAAACGGCAAAAGAAGCAGAGGAAGGAGGAGATGAATGACATTGTTCGATCATTGGCGTAAGAAAGAAAATGGCAGAAATGAAACATATGGAGAAATCAAGCGTAGAGCTGAAAATCGTGATGGTTGGCGCGTGTGACGCTGAACCTGCCTCGTGGCAGACAACCAAGAAGACGAAGAAGAACCTTTGGTTTAACACTGTTAATGAAAAATAACATTCGGATGCAAGTTGATAACATAAGAGGTTTTTACTATTTTGACCCACATTGACGTTATTTTTGCCTATATGGGCTGATTTGGCCTGGCCCGGATAAAGCAAATTCTTTTAAATTGGCCTGGCCCAGGTAGAGCAAAAACTTTTAAATTGCTTGTTTTTTATGTTTGAGTTATCAACATATACAATAAAGTTGGTATATGGCAGTTTATTGCCTCTCATGTTGATTCATGTAAGAATAGACTGGTTACGGGGCTGTTGCTGAACCCTTATGTTGCAGAATCACATTTTGAGGTCCCTACAAACCAAACATGCATTTTTTCAAAAACTTTTCTCGTAAATGTCTACATACATCAAATGGAATAGATTAAAGATGATGCAAACTGTTTCAAAAGAAACATCCTAGCTACTGCGGCCCCTAATGAATAATAAACAATTACGACAGAATTTTGAAAAAAGCAGTCGCGAGGTGTCATAAAAGCAGTTTTGACGAAGATTTTGAAGAGAGCATTTTCTGATCCTTCATATTTTGCTGGAGATAAGCCTTTTACTATGAATCAACCCACCAGTTTAGTAAATAACAACAGAAGTTTCAGTCCTTATGAAAGAAGATCATAGCAAGGTCTACATTAGCTCACTTTTGCCAAGGTGACATCACGGAAGTTTGGAATCCCCCTCCCCTCACCCTTTCATAGAACCACCCTCCATCACCAAACTGGGTGGGATCAGCTTTTTTCAGCAAATCTCGTATATTTTTCTTGCTTTCTATATCTGTATTTAACAGTTCTAGTACATAGAAAATTCTTTTTGGCAGACTCGATAATATTTTGTGAAATCTTTACAGAATCTTTTTTTGAAACATTGTCTGGGCCGAATTGAACATGATCTTGAAGATCAAACTTGCATGCGTTCAAGCCTATCCTCTCCCCATCAAGACATGTGATAGATAGTTATCGGTAACCAATCTGTCTCAGGCAATATAAAAATGGTTAATTGATTCTTGCCATCTCACGGCTTAGTGTAGCAGGAAGCTAAAACAATTTATCTTTGGGACTGTCCAATTATAGCTGTTTAGACCGCAGAAAGTATTGAAACGTATTTGCTCTCCAACAAAAGCCAACATACAGTATCCATGGCGCTAGTGACCTAGCTTCTCTTACGCAACTAGGACCTAGTGAGCAAAATTAAGACCATTTTGAGCACAAATATGCTGGCATTCTGGTGCTCACTAAATGTTAGTGGTAATTTGTTCTCAGGGTTTGGCATCAACAGGACCTCTCAAATCTCGAGAAGCTTCATTGGAATCCTGGCAGAATGCACTTAGGGCATTTCACTGAGTAAATTAGCGTACAAGATTTTGGGATTTTAAAATCCCTGAAATTTTTATGGGGATTTTTGGATTTTTTTACCAGAATTGGCAGAGATTTCCGGATTTTGGGGGATTTTCTAAAAATTTTCATAAATTTTGAACATGCTCAAATACCAATAAACATTTGCAAGTGTTTTGTAAACTTCTCCCTTTATATTTTTAATTAGATAACATCGATGCTGTGATGGCGCATTACTAAATTACAACATAACAACAACTTTCGCAAAGGGCCTTTTGCACCGTGCTACTGTAAAAAAATGATCGAAAGTTTACAATTTAATCGAGGATAAATACAGCTCAAAAATAGTAAGCATGCTTAACATTTAAGATTACGACAAATCAAATGCAAATGGAAGGACATTTTCTTACAGAGCAGTTGGGATTGCAAATGAAAAATCGATGTTGAAAACTAAGATTGTGTCATTTAAACTGCATGCATAATTTTCCATAGAATAATGTCCACGAGTGAATACCAAGTCAAGTGGCTTAAATGTTACCGTGTCTTCGCTTTCCTTATATTGTGTTCCTTCATATTCATCATAAAAGCATTTCTATCAGGTAAACCATCCATGATTGGCAAGCAAAATCCAATAAAACGATCAGTACCTCGGTCATATTCAATACGCTGCAAAATTCTTGTGTCATCTAGCGGAATATGAACACCTGGTGGTGCACCAAAACGAAATTCTCCTTCGATCTTTTTCTGTGCTCCAATGTTCCTATTAATAGTGAAGATGCAAATTTCCGAACAGTATCATCATATCTGAAGCCCAGGGGTGGATCCCGAGCAAATTTGAAGGAGGGGCAGTTGGTAATGGGGGCGCTGGAAAATTTTCAAAGATTGGTTGCGAGAGTACGCTGTATACAACAATTTCAGATACCTTTTCAGAATAAACAACATTTGTAGACTTTTATATTTCCAAGTGGTAATATATAATGACACCATTAAACGAGACTTGACCTCTTGTAATCACAAGAATGTACTCACCAGACACGGTAATTGACTTTCCTGGCTTTCGGTCATTAAAGCTGGTTTCTTAAAGTACATGTCAAGACACATTGGTTTCTGCATTTGTTACAGCATGGGTTGCTGGATAGCTTTCTCTTTGGAAAGGCCAGAGTGTCTCTGCAAAGGGTTTGAGAGTTGGGGAGTTGATTAGGGTAGTCATTTACAGCTTATTCACAGGCTGCACACCAGTTTTTGGACAAAATCCCCTATATCTCGGAAAAGCCCCCTCTCCCGCCCGATCAACATCCAGATTTGAATTCTACACCAAAAACTGAGCTAGAAAAAGTTAATCTGGTAAAGTCCCTCGTCGGGTGGTAATGGACCCCCTTGTCCCTCTGGACTAGCAGGACCTTGACTTTTGGAGCCGTATGTTTCGGTATAATTTGTTGATTTTCCGTGTCATGCGTGGTCACAAAGAATATTCACTCAGGCCATAGTCAGGTTTTCCTTAGGACTAATAACTATTTTGATATCATGGATCAAACAAACTGTAACAAAGACATCATCATTCTGCTGCTGAAGAAGTTTTTGTTGCTAGAAGCTTCGGGCAGGAAAGGCCTACACGAGTGGTACGTATGGAAATCAAATTGTTTAGAGTCGTTCTGTTTATCCTGCTTACTGTACAAGTAAGAAATATCATAGACATCGCGAGAAACCTGACATTCATTTCATGGATCCTTCTTAAGTAATGCAAAACAATTCTGCTCAGTTAATGGACAACAGTCGGGGGCTAGATTGGTAACATGTGGTATGCCTCAAGGATCATGCTTGGGACCACTCTCCTCTTTATCATCTACCTAAATGACTTTGAAAAGTGCTTAGAATGATACATTAACATGTTACATTAACATCTAGTAACATTGAGGATCTATTAACAAATGCCCACAAAGAAATAAGAAACATCTCTGAATGGATGCGGATAAACAAACTAAGCGCAAACCCGAAAAAACTGAAAACATGATCATTGGCCATCCACGGAGAACAAATAAAGTTGAAATCTCAAAACCACTGCACCTTAATAATTTAGAAATAAAGCGAGTTGTGAAGACCAAATCATTAGGGGTTATGGTGGACGAAGGGCTAAACTGGGATGACCAATTCAGCAAAGTGAAAGGAAAGATTAATGGCGGTCTGAAGTCGCTAAAAAAACTGAAAAATCTTATTTCACAATCCCAGCTCGACCATGTGTACCATCTGAGATACGCTAATGTTATTTGGGGAAGTCTTCCTAAATCAAAATTGAATACACTCCGACGTCTGCAGGACAGAGCACGCTCGATTATCGATAAGGCCAGACTAAAAGACAACTGGTCTCATAACTGGCTGACCGTTGAGCAACTAACAAAGTTCGATCGATCAGTTATGACATACAAAATAATCAGCAGACAATGTCCCGAAAGCCTTTGGGATAAATATCATCATAGTACCCAGCAAATTCCAAAAAAAATTATCGTTCGATCTCTTTGCTTCCAACATTTGGGAAAATGGTCGTGAAGTTAATATTCAACGCTCTTTAAGTCCACCTGACAGCAAATAATATACCTGACAGCCTGACAGCAAATAATATACCTGACAGCCTGACAGCAAATAATATACCTGACAGCCTGACAGCAAATAATATACCTGACAGCCTGACAGCAAATAATATACCTGACAGCCTGACAGCAAATAATATACTAAATCCTCACAAATCGGGTTTCCGTCCTGGTTACTATAAACCAGTTACTATCGATAACGCATATAATAACTAAAGCATTTGACTGTAACCCTCCCCCTGATGTATTTAGATATATTAAAAGCATTTGATCGAATTTGGTACGATGGCCTTCTTTTCAAGCTTTGCTGTTATGAGATATCGGGGAAACTGCTTCTGTTGATCAAGAGTTTACTTAGTAATCGCAAACGTACAGTTTTAATTTGCACAATATCCGAAAGAGAAAAGGTTACTGCGGGTGTTCCATAAGGTTCAGTTCTAGAACCCCTGTTTTTCTTGGGATACATAAACGACCTCACCAAAGATATGAGGTGCAATGTGAAGGTTTTCACAGACGATACGTCACTTTTCATAGTTGTTCAAGACCCCCACAAAACTGATCTTGATATGCACCATGATCTAGATATTATTAAACGCTGGGCGCACGACTAGCAGATGACGTTTAATCCCGACCCAACAAAACAGGCAGTTGAAATTACCTTCTCGAGAAAAAGATACTAAATAGACCACCCATTTATCTTGGTTAATGATACACCAGTAATATTGTTCGGGAGATGAATCATGCCCCTCTTCCAGTCATGCACTAGCACCCGTTTCAGGTTCATTGCACATGCGCATCATCAATTGAAGCCCTGGCGGGAAGTTGTGTGGTCCCAGACATAACAGCTTGCGAATACTGTTATTAATGCGCATGTGCCATGACCGTGCAACACTGATTGGTTTAAGACAGTATTGTTTCGAAACAAAGGTCTGGAGGTTTCCTCTCCCGAACAAAATATAAGTGAGTGAACATAAACATCTGGGGATGGTTCTTTACTCCAGGTTATCCTTTTCGAGTCGCATCCAGGCAGTTATTGCCAAACCAGATAGGCAATAGTGATGTTAAGTTTTCTATCCAAATACCTACCTAGGCAGACACTAATTGAGCTTTATAAATAACATGTTCGACCACATCTCGATTACGATATGTTATTTATCACATTCCGCATAAAATCAGCGAATTCAATCGAGACATAAGATTAAACCATCTTATGGAACAGTGGAGTCTGTTCAATATTCAGCTGATTTAGCATAACTGAGGCATGGAGAAATCTTTACTGAGGCATGGAGAAATCATCGCGTGAAAAGCTTTACAAGGAACTGGGATGGGAAGCGTTATACCTCCGGAGATGGAGCAGGCGACTTGTTCTCTTCTATAAAATTGTTAACAGCCTGACTCCTGATTACACAAGAGAGCCAGTTCCATTATTGTATATCAATATATTCCCTTCGCATCAATAATTTGTCCTATCCCCTTCGTGAATCATTATAAGCTGTTTGTAATTTTGGAATCCATAAATTTTATGTGTGTCTGAAGTCTGTCTCAAAATCGAAACAGGTGATGCATAACAGTAAGAGCGGATCTGGAGGGTGCTATGGGAGCTTGAGCAACCTTCAAATTCTTCAGGATGTGATAATTTAAAATTTCAGGATAAGCGAACACTAAATTAGAGGCTTGAATTTGCATTCCTCCGAGAAAATTATTTTTCCTCCCGTCTGAGCACTTCTAGCCCGTTCTTTGTATTTTTAAAGCGAGTTAATTTACTGACCAGATTGTGCAGCTTTTCGTTATAAAATTCCCACCAATCAATGAATGAGCTTCAGCAGCCAATCGGCTTCTGATATCACAGGTGCTCCCTTTTGGCGGGAGCTCCGCCTGAGCGTAGCTCAAATTTTCCTTTAGGCAGGCGAAAGAAGGGTGTTGTAGTCGTTTTGTTGTGAAGAAATGGCGATCGGCACTCACAACAGATTGAAACGATTCTTTTGAAATTTCAACAGAACTAAAGCGTTTGTAATGGTGTCAAGCCTTTGGTTTACTCTGTATTTGATGTATTAAATTAGATGCAAGAGATCAAATGATAAACCTCTGCATTTGTAATGGAAGCGCAGTCTATAGAGCATGGCAACTTTCGACAAGATCTCGTTTTTTCGAGAGCAAAAAAGATGTGTATAAGTTTGTAGGAAAATGTGCAATCTTTTGTGTGCACATGTCACACTGTGCAGACTCAATGACAGCAAGGTATACTTTGATTCAGGTGCTGCATATTTAGATTTGCCATTTTAATGTTTGGGTATTTGAGAGGACATCAGAATGTTTAATTGAAAGGTGATTTTAGATGTACAAAATCTATTAACAATTGAACTTAGGATTTTTTGACAAAATCCAAGTTTTCTAGTATGTTCTGGCCTACACCTTACATTATCTTGATTTTTAATTATATAACTTTAATATTTGGTATTATTTTGAATTCCTGAATAAATGTTTCCAAAGTTGATGGTAGCAGTAAAAAGTGGGAATTCGGGACTGGTAGAACCAATAAAAGAAAGTTTGGAAACATGTATCTTGTGATCGTTCTGTTTATTTTACCTTTTTTGATGCCAGGCATGGTAAATGATATCAATCTTAGATGCATTAGAACAATTTTTATATTAAAAAATGGTTTTAGAACTCTCCATAGCAACTTTATCTCAAATGCCACAGAGAATGTCCCTTGACCTCTCCAATGCATATCCCAACTTTGTTTCCATAAATGATTTGGAATACACTTCTGATTGGTATAAACCACAAAATTTCTTAGTCTTTATGAATCTTCTATGTTTCTTAACTAAGTAGCCAAGAACTCAGCCTTAGAATACTGCTATTTTCCTAAAATCATAAACCATATTTTAGCACATGAACTGACAAAAACACTAATGATATTTGTTTCATCTATTGGAAGAGCCTGTATTTTATAAAGGTTGATACAGTTGTCAGAATGATGAAAGAAGAAATAAAAATCAACCTTTCATTAACACCAATCATACCGAAAGTAGAAAATGATCCGTTTTTCGCCATTATGTCTTTAACAATTCGTCTCCAGTTCCCTCTGTTTGCTGTTATCTCTTGCAGGACTTTTTGTCACGCCCTCGAGGGTAGTCGTGACTCTTTTTTAGCGAGCAGATAACAGGGGCGTTGCGACCGGGGGGTGTGGGCGGGTGTCACACCCCCCCCCCAAAATCTCGATAGGAAATTTCAGGTAAAATCCGCCCAGTGGAAGAAACGCTTTAGGTATTTCAGCGACCTTCATGTATTAACATCAATAAAGGATCAAGCAAAGATAGTTGCTTCTTTGGCTAAATACGATACTTCTTGATATGAAGGAAGATAAAAAAACTAATGACTTGAAGATTTGAAGATTTCTTGTTGGCACAAAAGCTAAAAATCCAGGCACTCTTTAGGTAAAATCGTGTCTTGTGTCCATTTCCCCTAAAAAGGCATGCTAAAATGAAAAGAGGGATCTAAATTGGCAACCAGTGCTGCTTGTTACCTAGCTTTAGAAGTAACTGACAACATGGAATTTTTCAAGACCACGGCGAAATTGTATCAGTTGTTTTTATCTGCTGTTCAATTTGTTTGCAAAAATAAAAGAATTTTCGGTAGGATTAGAAGGATTGCTTTAGTAAAATTTACTTAAAAGAGTTTATTTTCCAGAGAACTGGAATCATCAAAATTCGAAAATTTTCTCCTCCTTCCGCGGCAACCATGGTGCCGCCTCAGGTAGTTGCCCGTCACGGTATACAGATTTGGCAAAACCATTAGGAAAATTCATTATTATCATTTTAAACTGAATGTTGTGAATTATATGCCACACAGTTAGATTGGCAAAATGTATTGCAGAGGTTTGTGACAGCAACTTAAGAATTTCAGGTAGTTATTTTTTAGTCAGGTAAATTTGTAGTCCACCCCCAACAAGGCTTGCCTCGCGACGGCCCTGGCAGATAACCACAGTAAGCACTATAAACTGAGTGTCGCGTCTTGACTAATTCTTCTTTGGATACAGGTTTCGTATACAAAACTATACAGCGACAAAGGATAATGCTAACATACGGTATGAATGGTGAAAACGGTGTTTGCAAACGAGTAAAGCTATAGTAAAGTAGTATAGTTCAATATGTGTCCGATTTTAAAATAATTCATTAATTACTTACAAAATCCGTGCACATAATAACTGCAATTGTTCGCAAACAAAACGAAGTAAATAGTTAGGAAGATCTAGGCTAGTGTATTTCAATGCGTATTTCCATAACCGCAGTTGACATTTCTGATGTCTCAAATTTCAACAGCACGAAAGGGGTTCGTCACACTTTTAATGTTTCTTTTTCGGCAGGATTTGACTCAATGTTGAGTTGTATGTTGATCAGTGATAAGTCTTTTTTTAACAAATTTATCCACGTAGTTGGCAGTCCTCCGACTTTCTTTTTTGTTTTTCCAGGCTTTCATCAAAAGCTATCTTTGCTGGAGTATCATTTTTAGGAGCATAAGGTGGCCTAGCCAATTGAACCGTCTTCTCCAGATTGTTGTACTCCATGGCTTTGATTTTGTTTTTTTCGTATAGTTCATCATTTCGGATTTTTTTTGGCCATCTGATATTTATTACCTGTCTTAATAGTCACCTTTGGAAAGAGTTAGTTTGAACTTCTAGAGTTTTTGTGATTGTCCATAACTCGGAATTTTATAGGAAATTCGACGCGCAAAATGCTTTGAATGTTCGAAGCTTCAATTGAATTGATATCTTTTTGGATTTGAATATCGAGTTATACATGGCTAGGCTGGTGATGGTCCATTCCTTATTTTCTACTTTTGATGGTTTATATTTTGTAACCCGAACAAGTTCTGACCAGCATATGGTGTCTTCCTATAGTTTCTTTAGTGTTTCTGCAGTTGGTAGGGGCATCTCAGGTCTTGGTATTTCATATCGCTCCGTTTTTGATGTATTCATTTCTAGATTATATTTTCTTAATTGAACTGGTATTTTAGCATCAATTTCAACAATTTGTACTTTTGATGTGCCTATAAAAGTCAAATCATCAGCATATTTGGGCTTGATACACAAACCTTTCATTTTCGTTTTGGTAGGCAGTCGTAAACTTTGTGCTTAGAATAGTATGAAGAGCACTGCACTCAGGCAATCCTCTTGCATAATTCCAGTGTTTGTTGTGAAAGTTTCCCCAACTTTGTTGCGTACCTTTACTTTTAGTTCTGGTTGGTTTGTAATTTTGCTCAAGAGTTCATCATCATCTAAGATGTCTTCCGATTCTTCAAAAAGTTTTTTACGATCAACAACGTCGAAGGCTTTGGAAATGTCTAATAGTAGAAGATATAACTTATAATCGTTTGATACAATGGCTTTTTCTGCTAAAGTTTTCATGGCAAACACTTGTTCGGTGGAGCTCCTTCCGGGTTGGTATGCAGATTGTTCTAGTGGGTATGTTTTTCTAACCTGTTCCATGTTCTTATGATGAAGCATGTTGTATGGACTTTTTGTAAGATAGACAGTAAATTGATGGGTCGGGTTAACAACAGGACCTCTTTGCTTTCTAGGTTTCTGTAATGGTTTTAAGAATCCCAATGTAAGTTCAGTGATATTTCCCCCTGTTTCAGCCACTTTGATAAAGATTTTAGCTATCTCTCTATGCATGTATATCGTCTGGTCCAGCGCTTTTCCCATCCTTTAGCGAGGCTGCAGCTTGTGTTACCTCTGTTTCAGTAAATGGTTCGCTCATCTTTTGTGGTGCATATTCTTTGAAATTCCCTTCTTGACTTTTAGGTGCTAGCATTTTGATGAAATAATCTGATATCATCTTAATTTGTTCTTCTTCTGAGCTTGCTATTTCTCCTTTATGGTTTTTTATGATAAGCGGTTTTTGTTTCTTGTTGTTATTCTTTTGTTTTGTTGCCTCAAAACACCTGGCAGAGTCATTTTTCATATCCTCTTTTCTTTGGAGCCTATTTTCTAGTTGCTGTTCTACTATCTGCTTAATTTTCCTCTTGATACTATTTTGTAAATCTTCATACATGATATTATTAGACTAAGAAAAAGGTAATTTCAATTTTATCTCATTATTGCAGCTATTTTATGGATTGGTTCCATTTCAAATGGCACATTTCCAAAAGTTGAAAAAAATCAATTGTTTTGATGCAAATCAATTATTCAAAATTGGGTATTTCATTAATTTCTGAACGTCCAAAAGAAGTAGTCACCATAAATTGTAAAGGACGTGGCACTAGCCCCACCCAAAAATGAGCACCCCTTAAACTTGATTCGCCCTGTAACAAACAAGACCGAATCTGGATCCGTCCCTGTAATATACATGACCGAGATCAACTGTTTATTTGGGGAGGGGTGGCCAGTCCTGATAAATAAGTGTAAAAACGGCCATATTTGACAAAATAAAAGTATTTTCTCGCTATACAAGTTAAATTTTTTGGGGGCAAAGCTAAGTTTTTTCGGTGGGACAGTTAATGGCTACAGAATTGTGATGCACTTCCATGCTCCCTGTGGTATCGTTGTGTGTATATTGTTGTATATTGTGTTCATTGTCAATTGTTATACGTATAAATAAAACCGCCGACTGTTTGAAGTGTCTATATGCATAAAAAAGCCGACTGACACCTCACACACCCGACTGTTTGAGGGGTCAATGGTTTTCTTTTCTTCACCCTTAAACTGGAACTCTGTGGGATGGCATATAGTCCGCCAAAATATCAGCACTGCTTTGCGGTGCGGTTCTTGGTGAAATTGTCTAAAGAGACTGTCGAGTCGCTAAAAGTCATGCGTACTTCTTTTCCTTATAAAAAAGGGCAGACGATAATCAAAAACCAACTCATCAGCCAGAAACCTACGAGAGACATTTAGGGGTTTTAATTCTGTAGCTTAAATGCTTTGATGCAGAATTCAATGCAAAATGCTGTAGCTAAATTCTCCGGCATTTCGCAACCAATTTTTACTTTTATGCTCTTTTATACATATACAAAGAAAGGAATCAGACAGAAATTTCTAAATTTTGAGAAATAAATATGATCACAAAGAAAAAATAGGAAAATCTCGGTTTTGAAAAGTGATAGACTGTACAATATCTGCAAACAAATTTGGGAAGACCAGGCAGGTTCACGGTTGATAATGCAAAATGTCTTGAAGATTTTAACACTGTTGTAATTTGCGAAGCTAGCGATAACTGTGAACTCTACGCGACGCGCAATAAGCAAATCTATTTCAGCGATCGTTATAACTTTCTAGAAGCTTCTAAACGATCCTTAATTAGCTAAAAATAGAACAGCAAGCAATCCACTCGAACCATGCTTCCTAAAACTGGCTACAATTACGAAGGTTATTAGCTTACCTACATAATCAGCAATTACGAAACTGTTGAGTTCATTTCAGTTCATTTCATTTGTAAAATCCATACATACAAATCTTTTGAATTACAGTAACAGATTACAAAAGATGAAATAAATTACATACAATGAGAGAAATAGAGAACAAGAAAAAAATAAAGATGATTTTAAAAAAACTAAGGAGATTTGCATGCAGGAATTTCTTAAAGGAGAAGCTCTCCCCCTGTGGTAACAATCTATTAATTTAGTATTAACGCCACAGGCTGTCCAGGAGGGAGCTATAGGACCAACGAGAACAACTGCCACATAACCTCCGCTCCCTCCGAAAAGAAAATAGCAAAGACTGCCCGACAGCTATCCCCATCATCCCACACCCCCACACAGAGCAGCCTTTAGTGACATCTTCATAGTCCTGAGAAGAAGTTAAAAAAGATTCTATTGTGCAAATTCCCAACAATTACAAAACTTTGCGATTTACTGAAACCTTCTAGATATAGGCCTATTGACAGCAAAGCTTTTAATTTCAAAACCAGCAGTTTTGATGGCCTTCAACTAAGTGATGAGCAGGCCAGAAAAAAGCAGGACTGACGAGAGGGTGCAAGGGGGCAAATTGGTCTAGGGGGAAAGCTCGGAAACATCTCGGCCGCTCTGGGAAAGAGTCCTATTATTAGATTCTCAATTGTGCAAACTGTACTTTCTGCAATTTTCAAATTTTCCTTGTAATTCTGTGGCTAAATGGATTAGAATTTGAGCGCAAGTTAAAGTGTCTATGCAGCGAAATTTTATGTCCTGCTTTCTTCTGAAAGTTATATTTTCCTATTTTTTCCGATAAGTTTGACACCAAAATTGTTATAATTTGACCAGCAAAAGTGTGTTTAATCAGAGTTTGAAATTAAGTAGTGCTTGCGAAAATCAAGTCCAGTTTGTGACGTCACAGTGATGAGTCTGGTCGACAGCAATCAGGAAACTGCGGTTGTACAGAATAGGTTCTAGTGAGGGAGATATGAAGAAGAATTGTGCAAATTGTGATACAAGTGCCAAAATTTCAGAAAACAGGTATCAAAAGTTTGATACGCTGAGAAAGATGTGATATAGACCCAAATCATATCTTGCCCATAAGATCTATTTTTAGATTGGGGTACTCCGGTCAAGACCCCTAATTCTACCATTGGCCATAAACGGAGAATGGAAATTCTCAATATTAAGGCAGTTTGATACGCTGAGAAAGATGTGATATAGTTCCTATTCATATCTTGCACTCTAAAAATAGAACAAGGGGAGCAATTTTCAGGGGGGGTCCATATCCTATTTTTTAAGCGTATCAAACTGCCCCTCATTGCAAAGTTTCATGCTATTCTACTAAAGTGAGACTGAGATACGATAATACCGTCAATAAAGGTCTAGGACAAAGTACCCCAGTCTAAAAATAGAACAATGGGGCATTTTTCAGTCGGGTCCATATCTTATCTTTCTAAGCGCATTAAACTGTCCATTATTGCAAAGTTTAATGCTAGTATCACAATTTGCACAATTCGACCTAATGAGTGATTTATCAGGCCTGACTAAATGGTTTCGCCTCGACTCATCACTGTGACGTCACAGCGGGAAATAAAATTTCGCAACGCAACTGCAAAATCTGCATACTTTGACACTCAATGAAAAAAAGAACCATTTAACTTATCGGAATTCTGTTTTTTTGTATAAGAACAAGGGCAAAGGATTCTAAAGATTTCTTTTAAAATATTGGAATGGTAAATTCCGCTGCATAGGCACTTAAAGTGCATATGACACGAAAATTGTTATTCGCCCCCAAGACGTAATCGAGTATGCTGATCACGAAAATGACCATAAAATTTTCGAAAAACAAACACTTTCGTTATTACAGCTGTTTCAAGGTCGACTTTTTGCTTCAAATTTTGTCACAAGGGATTGGGTCGAGTTTGTGACGTAAAGTGGTTGTGTTAGTGAAAATTTAGATTGCTAACTAACAAGAAATTATACGGCGGAGTTTTATTTGCGAGTTTCTGTACATGTCTCACGGCAAATATTCAAGCTCGAGGGCGTCAGCTTTTGATGAAAGTGAAGGGGAATAGTTTTTAGGTGCTGCTGACGGGCTATTTTTGCCTTTAAAGAACGAACCAGTCTTTTTTCTGCGGATAATTCAGACGCGGAACCAGGCGAAGCTGGTATGGCTCGAAGCTTTCATGACGGGGCGAGGACGAAGATGGAATACAACAATACTTTGAGTCAATGGTGAGTGAAGTAAATTGTCATTATGTTTTTTAGTGTTATAAATTCAGTATTCCCTGTACATCTCTGCTGTTTTTAGGCCACCATTCCCTGATCATAGCGGCCTAACCTATTGCGTTGTATGGGCGAATGAAGAAGAAGTTAATCTGTCTAGAAATGCAAATTCTGTTTGGCACCTTCAATTCTTGGAATTAGTAAATTTAATATTTTATTTTCATTAAAAATGGCAAAAAAGAGTATACCAAATACATATAATATATATATGCAATGTTATGATCCTGCCGATTCTGAAGAATCTAAGAGAAACTCAAGTCAATCATTATATTAAATCATACAATGTTTTTGTTCAATAGGTATCTCTGTGCAATGGCATACAGTCTTGGTGTCTGTCAGAGACAAACGTAGATACTTCAATTCCAAAACTTCTGAGAGATTCAAAACCTTGTTGATGCCAAAGCAACTCTATCTGTGCAGAGCTTCCGTTTACGCTGCTTGCCTGTGAAGAACGAGGAACACAAATTTCAATATTTACATTTAACAACAAACATGATCCAAGATTAACTTTTTGGTCTTTGACCAAGGCTGACCAGGTCAAAGACCACTATTTCTGTTATACAGAAACAGATTTTTTAAAAGTTTGAGTCCGTGATTTAATTGATCACTTTATTTCCACCGAATATCATTTCCCTGCTTGTTAATATTTCTTGAGTTTCCAACCCCCTGCTTTTTGAGTTTCTAAAACCTTTTGCGCTTTTGTATAAAATATTGAAGTAGTTTACATTTGTTTAAATGGTTTAAAAAAATAACTGCAAAATTGAATATTTGGGATATTTTTATGTATTAAAAACGGTGACATGGACCCCACACAGAGGGACAAGGGCAGGGGCGTAACTTGGCCAATAGTTTTGGGGGGGGGGTGAAAAGGGTTTCTGCCCTGCAAAACTGAGTGGTGCCCTGCAGACCTAGTAGCAACGGTTTGTCTATAGGTTACTAGTGAAAGCTTTTACCAGTGTACACTGGTCTTTACCAAGGACAAACTTCTAAGCAATAAAAACAAACTTGAAACTTCATTGCCTATGAAATTTCTTTTTCTCTACGTGAGCGTAAATTGTTTTTTTATATTCACTTTATTTAATGTTGGTTTGCAAAATTGAGCTAATAAACAGCTTATTGGGGGGGGTACATGATGTAGACAGCGCAACGAAATTTAGCCTAGTGGGGCTAAGAATCAAGTTTAGTGAGGTAGGAGGACCCACCATGGTTGGGTCCGACGTGAAGAAAATTTTTGAAATTATACCTTGTAAAAGGGCTAAAAAGCATCTTTCAGACAAAAATTTAGCAAAATACTATTGTGCTAAAAGAACTGATTGTTTATTGAAAATATTATTGTTTATTGGGAAAAATAGGGAGGGGGATGTCATGCTAGAACTCTACTATTAGACGTTGGGGAAGGAAAGAAACGACAACCTTTCGTTTCAGATTGCACGTAGTTGTGAATGACAGAGGAAGATGCTGTTTTGATTGGGGGAATTTTATTTCCTGAACAGAAATGTGCAGTTTCTTGCATCGAGAAGGCCATGTTTACACATCCAAAATTAAAACATTGCAATGATACAGAAAGTGATTTACTGAATTAATGCAAATAAAAGAAAAATAATAAAAATATACGTGAAAAAGTTAGCAATTAGATGAAACAAAATCGGTATCTTAACGATTTATTATGTTTTTTAGTTCATGCACTGTTAAAAAGTAATAGAAAAAATGATAAAAAAATTCTTATCTTGACCAAAGTGAGGGCCTTCAGCCTCTTATTCACCTCCAGTGACGCCGTGCTTGTCATGAAAATAATTTACAACTTAAATTAACTTGTATGGACTCAACCTTGCTCACATAAACATATGCATCAATCATTGCATCCATTGGCTATGACTTTCGGTAAGAAATGCTTTCGCTTTGCAAATAACGGAGCTTTTTCTTACATACCTGTTCCGTTCTCTAAAATGCAATGTCAGGAAGGGAGGTTCATAACAAATACGATATTTCCATTTCAAAATTCCTAAAAGGCCCTTTACGAACTTCAGAAGTGGCATTTCTGCGTGGCAATAAAGCTCTTCTTGGCGCCCTGCGAAATCTTCGATTGCCCTGCGAAATCGACTATTTTTTGGATTGGGGGTGTTACACCCCCCACACCCCCCCGGTAGTTTCGCCCCTGGACAAGGGGTCCCATTTTCCATAAAGCGAGTGCCCCCGGTGTTGTCGAGTCATTACCATATCTCAGCTGTTACAAAATAGAACGTTGTTAGGCAGTTATAAAAAATAATAGGAATCATATTACTCACCATGCTTTTTTCATTCTTGCTTAGTTCTTTGTCTTGTTTTGGTTTGCGAACTGAAGGTAGAGCATCACGTCGAAAAAATGTTTTGGTGTTTTCGGTGTGAAAAAACAGTCGGAAAAGGTGCTCTTGAATAAGATGATGGCTCGATATCTTTACGCTGCATTTTTAATAAGTAATACCAAGCGGCGAACTTCTGTTGGGGCAGGTTTTCCAGGATGGCAGTCAAGCAAAACGGTATCTTCCTCAAGGGGGTATTCGTTCCCTAAAGTCATGCACAATGGTTTATTACCGTAATGCACTTACCTGTTTTATAGTAAAAGTTTTCTAATTTTGTTCTTGAACATCATGTTTATTTTTGAATAAGCTTTTCTTAACTAACTTGGGTTGGCCATATGATAACATTGTGAGTTGCGAAATTATGACCATAGCCGGCTCACTTTATTTCAATTTTTATCAATTTTATAATGAACCAAAAAAATTTTCTAATTACTTTCCGGCCTTTGATGGCATTGCTTAAGTTATCTAAATAAAACTTATTACAATATGGAGGAAAAAAATCTTTAGGGGGACAACAGTAGTGCCCGCACATAGTGAAACCATACAGAAGCCTTGCTCTATTCAACGGATACACAACCACTTTACGTCACAGGGCTCACGTGACCACAGGTTCGACCGCGTTTTTGTTGTGACACATTTTAGCTCGAGTGGGTGTTGGAAACAGGGGCGAAACTTCATTAGGGGGGTATGAAGCTTAGATGTCCGACAAAAGGGCGTGGCATGCTTGATGAAAGGGCGTGTCATACATGAACTTCATCTTAAGAGCACATCGCTTCAAGGGCTGAAATCGTCGGGAAGCCCGAGAGAGAGTCTCACTCAAACTAGACTCAGGCTGTTTGTTTTAAGTCAAAAAATATGCCTCTAGTTTTTCTGGTGTTGGCTATAAACATTTGTTTCCGAAAAGCAAGCATTTGTAAGGCCTGTCTTTTCTATAAAAAAAAAGTCTTCACTTTCTATATCACCTAGCTATTAAGAGAGCAATTCAAAAAAGAGATGGAAGTAGGGTCTCAATTTTATCAAAGTGGAACACCAAAACACAGCTTGGAAATTTCGGAATTTAGAAACAGCTACGCAGATTACAATGTTCCAACAAAAAAGAGCTTCAGTTGCATTTTCTGAGTTTCATTTTCAATTTTCGGTTGCTCCGAAAGCAATTTCATAATTTTTAGACACCCAAGCACAAAGTACGTATCTCTAAATTCACTATAACAAAATCCCTCAAGCAAAGAAAAGTTTTTATTGGAGGTGTTTTACAGGTACGCCTATCATGAAAGCTCAATTTTCGTGTTTTCGCAATCATGGATATTGTTCAGAAATAGAATAAACTCGAAAGTTTTTTGCAACTCATATCTTAACTACAATTTCTTGATAAATTTTATATTATTTCCCGCTTGAACTGATTAAAACTTTCTGTTACTTGTTACGGTTATTCGAATTTTTTTAGCTTAAAAACTTTGGCGTCTGTATGACCATTTTCTAGCGAAGGGTGCAATACTTTTGAACCGTAAATGTAAAACCTTAAGAGAATTTTGGGGCATAACTCCTTATGAATGGATGATGAAAGTTTCATACATTTGAAAAAGAAGTATTGATTGATTTTTCTTAACAACGTATGCCGAGATGGAATATCCTTCATGCTTTGATTTATGATGCTTCTAAAACTGTCAGTGTTCCATGGGCTCCGAGGTAGGATGGAAAGTTGGGGGGGGGGGGTCTTGTCAGGGGTAAATTTAGAGATCGCAACAATAGAATTTGAAAAAAGCTCGCTTCTTTTGCAAAAAGTAGGGGGGATGGGTTTGCACAGTGTTCATTTCCTTCTCACATCAAACACACTTTTTTTCCGTCTATACTTTCGCTGTCGATCAATACTTCAGACTTCATCTCGAAGCGAAGATAAACATGTGCGCGTCGAGCTCGAGACGAAAGCGCTGATCGGTGGACGAAAGACAGAAATGTATATGTGTTGCTGTTCCTTGCTTCGTTTCTGTTTTGTTTTCCCAACTGGGAGGAGATTGAAAAAAAGATGGGGAAAAGACAATGAATTAAAAAACCAAGCTAGGGCAAAAAGTAGCAATAAAAGTGCGATCTAAAGAAAATTTCCAGATTTGCCCGACAGATACACTGGCAGCCATAAATTTGCCCGATAAAATCTGCCTTTTTGCAGATTGTGGGGGTGCAGCACCCCCCCCCCCAGTAGTTTTGCCCCTGGTTGGAAAACCCCGTTTTTTGGAAAAAGTAAGTCGCAAATGAAAAAACTAAGTTCACCATCGTTTTCAGCGATGTTTCTTTGATGATTTAAGCGAATAAAGCTTTTCGTGTCATATGCACTTTAAAGGCGTCAACATCAAACTATTCAGTTCAATTTTGCCCGAGCAATTTTCAACATTATTTTGACCTATGTTTACTATAAGATCGATTGTCGGAATTGCAGTGCCAAAACAGGCTGCATTGTAAGCGTTGTGCAGAGATGAGCTCAAAATTGAAGCTTCAAGACCCACTTGGTGTTCTTGTATCGTTCAAAGGTATTTATGTATTTAAGCTTTATCTATGTCAGTTTCAAGACATCTTTTCTTTCATAATCACCCCATCACGACCCATTGCAATATGAATTTTAGGCCTTATCATACGAAGAAACTTTCAAATTCAGATTTATATAATTCATCAACATGTTTACAATTTATCGAATGCAAGTTAACCAAAGATATATCAATGAAAGAAACAAAAGTTAAAGATCGACGGATACAGTATGCTCTATCTGATACCATTCGTAGTAAGTTGCCAAGAGCTTAGATAAAACTAATGCCATTATTGCTTCAAAAATAATTTGTACGGAACTTTATTATGTTTGTAAATTTCGCAATTTTTTAAGGGAACTGCAGGTTTTGTGACTATTTGTGTTGCTTCTGGTGGCTTTTCAAATAAGTAATTGCTTCAACAAAGTAGGTAGTATGACCTTGGTTGGGGCTATTCATCCAGCAGAGCATTTAGTATTTGTGCACAAACAAAGGTAGAAGGCCAAAACATCAACTGTTTGAGTAACTCAAGCTTTTGTTTCATTTAAATACTCCACGAAACTCCTTCAATGAAACAATCTAACAGTAAACTATGATCTAACATTTAGGTTGTTCGGAATGATTTTAATATGGCCCATTTGTGAGAATTTCCCAGACTACCAAGAAGTGTACATGGAGCAAGCTCCACCATAAACTTAATTGGCAGCCCAACACAATTGTTGTGACCACCCCCCTTTTTGGCAAAAAAGTTCATAGCTATTGGGTTTATTAATCAACTAGGGGTGCTTTGTCGGCAAGTAAAGGATGGTTCAACAACTTTGTCGGCAAATTGGACTGGCAATATTAATATACACATATCGTATTATTAAGGGTCAATGGCTGAGTCCCTAGCATGACTAAGCATGGAGTGTGACCAGTTCTCTGCATTTCCAAGTGTAAGAATCACAAGGTGTGGTCATACCAGGACACTACTAGATAGGCTCAGCTTCTCAGTGCCCTAGAAACTACCTTTCGATGCTAAATAGAAACAAATACAAATGCAAATCAAATACAAATACAAATACAGACATGTAGGCTTGTTCTCTACACTTCAACTCAACCCCTAAAAATAGTAAAATCACATTAGTTATGCATTCAAATTGTTATTAAAATACCAAGATGATGTATGTGAATGTTTATGTAAGTTTACATTGAAAATAATTTGTATCAGATCAAAAACTTTATATTTGTCAAAAATCTGCATCCTCTGGCCCATTTCAACCTCAATTGCAATTTGCAAATCACATGTTCTTTTGTTTGAAATTACCATGCGATATAGTGGAATTGCACGTGAACATCTAATATGCAACTTTGACCTTTTTGTAATGTTTCTGAATGTGTGATTGTCTGAATGTCAAGGAAAGTTATGGATAAAGACTAGCCAATCAAAACACACTTATTATTGTATCATTTCACCTGGATTCTAAGGCCACTCTTTATCTTTTTGTTGGTGCTAGTAGGGACCAGCAAAAATGCCAAGGTTAAATTGACTTCTGATGTGTAGAAAATGTTGCTTAAGAATTGTTTATTGATTCATTCAATCAAAGTTGTTTGGGATACTAGCAGTGTTAGTTATAAGAGCAGAAATACAAAGGTGTCATAACGGATACAAATAGCAATGACCCAAGCTGCATTTCAAGGATTCGATTTACATGCTCTCCTTGTCAGGGCTCATCAATAATATTTTGTACCTGCGAGCGCAAAGCCAAGTAAAAATGTGCCTGTAAGGTTACAATTTAAAGTCATAATATTGATAAATCAAGAACCTCCATATTACGCTCAGAACTGCTACACCAACTTACTTTTGTCAAAAGCAGATACCAAATTAATATCATCATGAACTACATGTAACTACATGTAAATCTGAACAAATGCTACTAGCATTACATTTTGTACATGAAAAAAGGGAATGATCCAGTTTTTATCAAAGGCTCGTCTTGGGTTTTCAATAAGCACTGTCGCTAGTACCAATTTCATCACATAACGACATCCTCAGTAATGACGCTTTCCGATATCTAAAACGCTCTACTTTAAATGGAGCAGTTTTGTTTACAACGTCTTCTTTCAAAGTTTCTGAATTTTAGGATTTTGCGTACAGTTGCAAGAATTTCAACATTACACTGGGTGTTTCTCATTTCAAAGATATGTAAAATAGCCATGAAAGATTCTTTTTCCAGTTACTTTCATTGAAATGTCTTATGATAAAAAGTATCTTATAAGGATGCTATTTATAATAGGACGTTTATAATGCTTACAAGATTTTGATTATTTTAATATGAAAACACTATCACTCCAAAAATTGTTGAAACAGAGGCTTTTTTGTGTTGTCACAAATTGTCAAAAATTTTGAAATTATGAAAATGGAAGACGCCTTTAGAGTAAGGACCTTCTGTCATTTTGCTAATGAAGACTTTCTACTACTACCTTTTATATTTTATTTGACTGTTCAATTTGAATACCAAGAAAGCTGTTTAAAGAAAGCATGACCATCACACAATAAAAGGTAAATAAAAATTGATTCAGAAATGTGCCTGCAGAAAGTCCTGAAGATGAAGTTCTGTGTCTGTGAGTGCTGCTCACGCACTCGCACAGATAAATGAGGTCTGCCCCTCGTTGCCTTTTTTTCTTCAAAGGCTAAGCTGAAAATATTTTCTACATTTCATCTTTCTTCTGTGCTACCTCCTTCATATTTGACAGCAACAATCATCTTCTTCTGCCAAAAACTACAATCTTGTTCTGAAATTGTTCGATAGATGGTGCCAATTTATGCACTATTTTGCCCCATAAAAAAATGAATTTCATTAGCTGATCTAACAATAGCAATTTGTGAAATAGCTTTGAGTGCAGAGGCAGATCCAGAGTGAGTTCCTTGGTGCACATACTGCTAAAAATAGTGTTGCCTGAAACAAGTAATATTTAAATTAAAAAATTGAAACCTAAAAATTCTAAGTTTTATCACAGTCTCTTCAAAATTATAAAATTGCCAGTTTCTTCTCTGGCGTGATTTGGAAACGATTTTCCAGACACTGGAGGACAACAGCAGTCAATCCTAGAACTTAGAAATAAACGTTTTGTGCCTCCGAAGTAAATGAATTGAAACAATAAACTTTTTGTTTGGAACACGGATGGAACTCAGTCAAAACAGCATCTGGAACTCGGAAATGATACCATATTTGTAAGAGAGCTGTACAATGGCCGGTAGTTGATTGGCTACCTATTGTTTCTGTTCTATTGTGGAACTGCAAAACATTAATTCGAAATGGCAACTGCAGACGTCTTATACTCACAACCATCGCAGCATTCTAGCAGATTATTAAGCGTTTGAGATAAAACCAGGAGATATCGTTAATTTTCCAGGAGTGTTAACTACCTTTGCTTTGAATTGCAGTCTTTGGCACTGGAACGGAAAACCTTACCCTGGGTACCAGACTCTATTTTATTTTATATATAGTGAGTCTGGTACCCAGTGTAGGAAAAACCTTTTGCTCAGACGGGACACCATATTTTGATGAATAGGCTGGTGTCTACGGAGGCAAAACAGCAAATTGTGAGCAAAACAAAAAAGAAAAACTTTGCTGTGGCATCCAAAACAAACAAAGGGTATTGAGAAAGGGAGGGGGTTGAAACATTTTTCACAGAGGCACTTTTTTTTGTCGGAAAGAAATTTAGAATCTAGATTTAGTGAGTAGATAGTACCTACCCCTACCCCCCACCCCTCAATGGTACCAAAATGCATAAATATGAATAATAATGTTGTCTTATGTACAATGATCAATGCATTATCTGAAAGTCCCTAGCCTTGGCCTGGAACTCAGTCAAGTTTTTTGCTGGATCCGCCCCTGGAGTGTGTATTGAATTCACATGCTTTAACAAATCACAGATGGCATGCAAATTGCGAATGAAGTGAATGACTACATATTGTAAAGATGTAGACATCTTTTAGAGAAAAAGCAAGATTGGCCACTATAATACAAGATATCAAGACACCATTTCAATATTTCCTTTTTGGATAGGGGTTGATTTATGGAGGGGAGCTTAACTAAGGGTGGAGTTATGAAATTGATCAGAAAGTCACCATAGATCCCACCATGAAAGTGAAACTATTTAACAAGTCCAAGTAGTGACTCTGCTTAGGTCTGTTTGAATTATTTGCTCCTTCTCATTCATTACATAATATTCTCACATCACAGCACAGGCATCATTTATGTCACTCTTAACTTCATTTCACTAATCACCTTAACTCACATTTAGGATCATTTTTTCCCCATAATTTGTGTTAATTTTAGATATACATTTTTTCTCTGTAAGTATGTTAATTTGTATACCATATTTCCCCTAATGAACGCCGCCCTCTGATAAACGCCGCCCTCTACTAAACGCCGCATCTTCAGCCAACCACTTGGAAAAAGGCATTCTTTAGAGGAAATAGGGTAATTAGTTTGGTTCAGATTAGAGTTTTTCAGGGAATGTACCACATCTCTCTCTCTCTCTCTCTCTCTCTCTCTCTCTCTCTCTCTCTCTCTCTCTCTCTCTCTCTCTCTCTCTCTCTCTCTCTCTCTCTCTCTAACACCATGATTATGATTTCTGCATATAAAATAAGATTAACAATGCCAAAGAGAAGGATAGTCCATAGAAGCTGAAAAAGGTAGCTAATTAAAATGGTACATAATTATACATTTATTGTTATGTATTGTAAATAGAGGATGCATATGTTTGCCAAATGAGCACTACATTCTTTTGATCTGATCAAAAGTATCTTGAATGCAAACTTGCAAAAACATTGGCAAAAATCATCTTTGTACATTTTAGTGTAATTTTTCTTTTTTTGGGTTTTCAGTTGTATTTTAGAGGCATGCCAAGCTTATGCCAAATTTATGTGGTATGCCTTTGTATGCCAAATGTACATCATTACTACGCCAACAGGTAGGCCAACACTATGCCAAGAAGAATGCCAACGGCATAGGCCACGTTTTGTTGGAACCCAATGATGTTAATGGTGTTAGTTTTTCATATGCAACCAACAACTGCAACAAATGTACCACCAAGTATGAACAGTAGTGGTACAATGTTTCCAAGTCTACCTTAAAATATTGATTTTGTTTACACCATACAAGAAAAAGTTCTTAAGTGTGCTGAAAATAGTATCTCTCTTGTGAACAGTTAAGAGTAAGAAAGGAAGCACTCCAGGAAGTGTGACAAGTTTTTTATTGCATGTGTGCATAAGGCAAGATGTATGGGTGCAAAATTTCCACATAATGAGAATTTCTAGTGAGTGGAAGATGGATGTGAAAAAATTGGAGAATTGTATGTATTTGGTGCAGTGTAGCACTTAATTAAAGCCATGGATTAATGTAAGGCTGAAAAAGGCCTCTCAGCTTGAGGCAAGTGATCACAAGCCTGCCCCTCATCCATTTGCATTTTGTAAAGATTCCTTTTCAATCAGAATCTTTGTAGTTTTTCTCCAGAAATAATTTTTAAGTTACAGCATTCACCATTTAGAGAATTACGTGATGCCATTTGCATATTCAAAAGTGGAAAACTGTAAAAAAATCACTGGCTGGTGTGCCTGTGGAGTCTAATGAAAAAACATCATCATCATGGTCATCCGATGATGCTGAAAAGAATTTGTTCGACAATTGATTCATTAGATGTTCAAGCAAAACTGTATGCCAAAAATTCAATTTTAGAAGATTATTCTTCCCAATAGCATTGTTGTTTTGAAATTATATTGGGATCAAAATAATAGAAGATTATTTTGTGGGTTCTATGACACTTTGTTGTCTAATCCTTTTGTATCAAAAATAGAGCAAAACAAGTAAGGACCAATGCCTGGCATGTCGGCTTTCATTCAGAGGTCCGGAAAATATCTGATAAAGAGGGTGGTTTTTTACCCAAATCTAGGACAGTTAAACCTAGAAAAAGGAGTACCTTTTGGAATTGGAAAGAATTTAGTGTATTTAAGAGTGTATCAATCGAGGCCAAGATTCCTCTTTGCTGACAACTATGCTGACAGCATCTGATACATAAAACCAGAAGTCTGTATGTAATTTGCCCATTAACATAATTATGATACCCAAAGAGCATCACCTCAATGTGACTCAATATAACATTTAGAAGAAAATGGCACTCTGGTAAGTGAAGTAAATTGCAACTAAAAATAGAAATGCTGGCAGTTTTGTTTCACACTGTGTTTCTTTTTTTGTTTACTACCATTCTTTGACCACCACCCCTCCCTAATAAGCTAAACCATGTTTGACATTTTCCATCTTTGTCAGAATATTATGAGGCTCAAGTCTAGAACCCTGAACATATAGCTATCACAGCAGTCGAATGAAGTAAGTCCGGTATGGTTACCATTGCCGCTGACCATTGTTAATGTAGAAATGGTACAAGGAATTTATAAGTAAAATTTGTTTTCGTTTTATAATCATGTTTATTGTTGACATGGCATATAGCGACTAATGTTTTTTATCTTTGTCTATGAGATATATAAGCAAATGTTTGCAGAAACATACTGCTTGTGCTTTTCAGATATGTGGTATCAAATATTTCTCTACTGCCTTGCAACAACTGTATTGATGCACGGACTTGCATCTTTGATCGCACTAAGAGCTCTTCGGAAACATAAACTCGGAAGATACATTCCAATAGTCATAGCAGTAGCTGGATTTTTGTATCCACTCACCGGAGGAATCATCACCAGTAAGACATTTCTACTTTTAAAACTTACCTTGATAGATTTATCCTTAATTGTTTATTCATTTTACCTTTGGTATTTGAGGTGTTTGCTCAAGCGTAGCGAGGTAATGCCTTGAGAGGGGGGGGGCGTTGGCAATTCTGCAATGAAGTGAGGAACTCCGGGGAGTGGTATTTCAATACCAAAATTGGAATTGAAAAATAATGAAATTAAGACGATGTTAGGCATACAGTTTTGAATACGCAATCTCCACTGCCAACTATCGCTTACATTCGCTACCGCAAACTTACTTCCTTTACGCTCCCCCTGTTTTAAAACATAGGTCCATCTAGAAAAGTCATTTGCTGTTTCGAACCCCTTTTTATTCAACCCATTACACACAACTTAATGTTATTAATTTTTAAGACCCCTCCATACCCTAATTACAGGGAAGTAGAAGCTCCAAAAGGAAATTTTCCCAAACCAGCGCAAATGCCAACGTCACTACCCTTGAAAGATCTCTTTTGTTCCTATCAGTACCTCCATGGGTTTATTGACTGCTTTCTTGCACTGAGTGGCAGATCGGAGTGTGTTTGAGATCCAAACTCCTAGATCTTTCTCTGTTTCAATACTTCTAACATAGATCTGTTGTCTCCTTCCCCTATAAAGTAGCTTACTTCTACATTCTACCTTCCATTAACTTTCTTTAAATTTTTATAACCATCTTCTTAACCACTTTTCCAAGGAGTCTAGATTTTATTGTAGTTTGTCGGAATTAATCTTCTGTCTTTAACACTCTCCAAAATTTGCGACGTCTGCAAAAAGCTTTCAATACTGCTGACCATCTCTGGTATATCATTGACGTACACAAGAAACATGATTGGTCCTAATACTGAGCCCTTAGGGACACCACTAGTGACCTCTGACCATTCTGAAACCCTCTCACATGCTATTGGCCTCTTTCTTCTATTGATAATGTAGTTCTTTATCCAGTAACACTGTTAGCGTTAGAAGCAAAACTCTCCACAAAAGAGAACAGCCTCCTCGGTCTTTCCAATCAAAACCGACAGCCAAAACATGCGATTCCGCTATCGGGCAGCATTTACGAGAAAATCAAGTTGTGAAAAAAAACGTCAATGGCGACATTTACCGGATTATTGGCAGAGACCAATCGTCGTTCCATCGAGCAGTTTTGGAGTCTATCTACATAAGCAAAAAAAACCACTACTGCCTATGCAAAAGGAGTTCGTTTTTACCTAAGGACTCCATTGGTAACATTTTCAGTAGGCAAGTGGCACTGATTGGTCAACCTCAAAAGTCATGTGCACGCGTTTCTGATTGGCCTATTTAGATCCAAAACTGGTTATATATATTTCTTAGCGAAGTATTTCGATTTATATTCCGACGTTTTAAAGAGTAAGACGAAAAGCTTAATAGTCAGGGCTGTTAGTCAAACAATTGTGCAAATTGTGATACCAGCATGAAATTTCACAAAAAGGGGCAGTTCGGTACGCTAAAAAAGAAAGGATATAGACCCCAACTGAAATTTGCCCCCTTCGGCTTTTTTAGACTGCGGTACTTTGACCCAAGCCCTTAACAGCGTCATTACAATATATCTTCTGTAAGTAGCTACAATAGCACGAAACTTTGCAACAGGGGACAGTTTGATACGGTCGAAAGATGGGATAATTACCCCCTTTTTTCTATTTTTAGACTGGGGTAGTTTGCACCAGACCTGTTTAGACGGTATTATCGTATCTCAGTCGTATTTTGGTACAACAGCATGAAACTTTGCAAAGAAAGACAGTTTGATGCGCTAAAGAATATAGGATATGGACCCCAACTTAAAATTGCCCCCTTCGGCTATTTCTTAGACTGGGTTACTTTGCCCAAAGACTCCTGAAGCGACGTTGTTTCGATATCTCTGCTGAAAGTAGGTACAATACCAGGAAACTTTGCAATAAGTAGCAATCTGATACGCAGAAAACGATAGGATATAGACCCTAACTTTAAAGAGGCCCCTTGTTCTATTTTAGACTGGGATACTTTGCCCCAGACCTTAATATACAGTAATATCGTATTTCAATCGTACTTTGGTACAACAGTGTGAAATTTCGAGACAAAAAACAGTTTTGTATGGAATCTTGTTGTGCTATATTTAGAGACAAGTTTTGCAATGCTACAAAGTAAACAGAATGAATGTTTTTTTGGTATTAACACACATATATCATCATACCAAAACTAGACATCAAAACACTGGCAAATTTGCCATTCAACCACTGGAGCATTGGCAAATTTCAGTACACTGCAGAATAACTGCTTGCATTTGAACCTTCTCTTGTTATTTTTCCTACAGTTGCGATTAACTAACTTCTTAAAAGCTTTCAGTGGTTCAGGTAAGGTTATCCACGATGGATACAAAGCTCTGTTATCTTGAACCCGTTCGAGTTCATTTATACCGAGTATATTCTGCCATGCCACTAGCATCTGTCCCCGTATCATTCTACAGAGCAGAGCGTGAAAATTCAACAGATCACAAAGAAAACTAACCATACCCTATAAGATGCAAGCTGGAAGGCATGTCCTGTCGTTTGACTGTGACGTTGACATTAGCAGGCCGCTTTGACGCAATTTCATGAACAGGAATCCAACGTTAATTGTTTCTTGCTCCAAGCTCTATCCACAACTTTCGAACATTTAACCTTTGAAACAAAGATACTTTATTTTAAGTCATTGCACAGTTCATCAATGTCTTTTGCAGAGCATGTTATGCTAGTGTCGTCTACATACATATTTGTTGAGTTTTTTTCTAAGCATCGCTCAAAATCATTTACGTATAGGATGAAAAGGAGGGGCCCAAGGCACGAACCCTGGGGAATACCGCACTGAACCTTCTTTTGTTGTGAACTGGATCCATATGGGCGGAAGAAGGCCATTGTTTCTTCTTGTTAACCCTCTCAAAAACGATGAAAAAATACTTTTTTAGCTCCTCATTGCTGCTATTTGATAAGCTTTTTTACATACCAACCAATTTCTGTTTAGACTCTTAATTTTTGAGTTAAACTTTCAGAGACCTCGGTTTGGCTGCATCTGTTGGTCGAGGCTCAATCCAGACTGATTTCACAACTCTGAACCCTGGTAGTTCTGTCAAACCCTAACTTTATACAAATTCCCTACACTGAATTTGAATCATGCTTCTTTCGTATTATTACATCACCCATTGAGATTTCCATGAACTTAAATATAATAACGTTCTTCTTTCTTATTTCCCTTTCATTTATTTTTTGCTATTATTTTCACATTGAATATGATGTCATGTATGACGCAGCTTCATTGTAATCTTTAACCAGTAATGAACATGATCCACTTTCTAGATCTTCCTCTTTACTTCAGCCATTCTTGATACTAAGCCTATACTGATCTGTTCATGGGCCTATGTCAGCTTTCTCAACTGTTCTTTTTTTTAAGCCTTTGCCTCTATTTCTACTGGCCATATTTCCGTTGCTCTTTTGCTTGATTCTGATAAGAAACTGCCCCTTAACGAGATTTCAAAAGGTCTTAAAACGGAATTTCTATAAAAAATTCTTGAAATTACAAAGAATGTGCCTCACTCAGTCACTTCAATCCTTGCCCTTGTGTTTTTATAGCCCAGTCTCAATACGATTTTACTATTTTGTTTGCTCTTGAAATTTAAACGTATTTTACAAGAAACGTGCCGTTCGGGTACAGGCTTGCTAGTTTCTTAATTCTTCGGTCATTTCAGCCTTAAGCAGTGGCGTAACCACGGGAAAGAAGGGGGGACTATCCCCCCACTTTTTTAGAAAATTGGTTATTGAGATTCTTGCAAATCCGATGAGAAAACGTCGGGGGGGGGGGGTGTACGTTATCCAGATCAGAAGCTCATTTTGGTGTAAAGCCATGGACTGAGGCAAAAGATCAAACTTTATTTGTCTACAATGCTAGAAAGTCCTCTTTTAATAAGCAGCAAGAAAGATTTTTCCAACAGAATTGACTTATCAACCCTTCGAAAACAATTTCCAATCAAATCTTATTGGGATTGTGTTTATCGATTAGAACTTAGTATCCCCGCAAGAATTTTGTGAACTTGAAGAGCTCGTTGTATTATATTTCATGAAAGTGTAGCTTATGAAAATTTTTACTCTTAGCACTTTATTCTAGGTCTTTTCGTGATTTTTACACATGTAAGATTTCTAATTTCAAAACTCTGAAATTAAGTTTAGGCAAAAACGTTCATTGCCAAAGGTAAATTGAATGACATCTCTTGGGAGGCAAGGGGTATTTTCTCCGAGAGAAAATGTTTCCCACGGGAAAAGGGGCTTGGTTCAAAAGGGGCGAGGTCCAAGGGGGCGTGTCCCAAAAGGGGCGTGGTGCTGCTTTCCTTTTGTCCCCCCTCCACCCCCACCCTTCACTTATCCCAGGCTGGAGCCGCCACTGGCCTCAAGTGTTCCTGAACTTTCCAAGTTATTTTTATTAAAAAAATAAAGCTGACACAAACAATGGTGAGGATAGATTTTTCTGTCAATTCGCAGCTTGATAATGTTTCTTTAAATTTTGTCACTTTTGCTGCCATTTCTAGGATGTTGAATTGTATCCGAGGTAAAATGTTCTTCGGATAGTTAAAAATGGTAGATCTCCGACAGCAGCAACCCCCTTTCTCAAATGAATATTCAAGCAGAAAAAACATTTATTATATTTTAGATTGGTGCCGTTGCTAGCCAAAGTTATCACGGCCAGTTTTAGGAGCAGGGCCATGCTTTAAGGAAGTATTGGTTTTTGACATCAACGGAATTCAAGCTACGTAAGGGATTGCAATGCCCCTTTTTCTACGTAAGGGACCGTAATGCCCCTTTTTTCTACCTAAGGGATCGCAATGCCCCTTTTTTTACGTAAGGGATCACAATGCCCCTTTGCTATTTACCGTAGCTAACATGAATCGAATAATGGGAAAGAATTTAGCAAAAAAGAGCGTTCCCCCGCATTTGCGATTGTTTGAAGGGCGTGGTCCCCAAAAAAATTTCTGGGGCCTGTGCCTTAGGAACCACCCCCCACTGCTGCAGCCCTGGGTACGCCACTGATCCAGATTAATCATCATTGATGACATTTCTATTTATACTTCTGGATTTAGGCCTTTAATCCTGAAAATATTCTAAACTTTTGTTTTTTGCCCCTCCAGGTGCCTTGATCTCTTGGATATACCATGCAGCCAAAATAGGGATGCCGAACTATTTCGCGTTCCTTTGGGGTGGTGGACAAGCACTTCTTTTGCTGATCGTTTCGTTTACTCGCATTATTGCAACGTTGTAGTCTCTGTTAGTGTTTATTTTCGCCATTCCGCCCCGTGCCACAGAATAGATTCTGTGCCAGTGCGCAAGGACGAGCACAGGGGGTCGGAGTAACTGGTTTTGATTTGTTGTGGTTACAATTCGTGGAGGCTGCCATCATGAAGCCAAACGGAAAACCGAGAAGGACAAATTTCACTGGTTAAGTTTCTTAATATCCTGGAGAATTTTCCCATGACTACAATTTAGGACGCTTACAAAACTACAAAAAATTTACAGTCTTGCAGGGACTTGGAAGTTTCACTAACTCAATAGAGACTAGCTGGATTTAAACGAAGGAGGGGTAATGGCAAGGAAAGGTAAAATTCACGGAGTTGCGTCCGGAGGATGTGATATATTCATTTATTTACCGTTAACTAAGGAAACGTTTAAGTTGCCTGACGTTCAGCTAAGCACAAAAGTATTTGACTTGAAGAAAAGTCTAGAACTTATGATGGGAATTCCTGTAAATTTGCAACGCCTGTTCTACTTAGATAAGGAAGATCTGGAAGATTCCTGCGACCTCAGGAGCAGTGATATTGTAACTTCAGCTACACTGAGCATGCATATTTGGAGAAGCTGGGAAAAGGTAGTCTTCAATGTATTTATTGGGAATGAGCTCGAACTTGCTAAACTAAAACACAGCGAAGCCTCTTGTATTTCAAATGATCAGTGGAAGGACCGTTACCAGCATCAAATCAATGTTGCACTTTATGTTGCTGCCAATAAAGGAAAGAAAGAGCTATTAGATTATTTACTAACAGAGGGGGCTGATGTAAATTGGCAGACTGGCCTTGGACGTACCCCACTGCATGCAGCAGCAGCACGAGGGAGACTAGAATGTATCAAATTGCTACTGGAAAGAGGGGCAATTGCAGATCAACTTGATAAATTGGGAAAGACTGCTTCAAGAGTAGCCAGTGAGCATTGCTTTAAAGAAAGTGAAAAACAGCTATTTTTATTTCAATGGCAGGAGAGAGCAAAAACAATTAAGCTAAAGGAGCCTTGCTCTAGTTTAATGATGCATCAACAGTTTGATTCAGGATATTCAACTTGGTTACATGGAAAATGTCAACAGATTTACATGTGCAGTACTTTACCCTCGAATGGGCAAACAAACATAAAGTCAGATGGCTCAGTGTCTATAACTGCAGCAAAGCATGATGTCCAAGAGGAGCTTGATGAGAAAGAACGAATTCAGCAGGAAGTTTTAGAAAATGAATCATCTTCTGGTAAGACAACCCCTTTCTTATATTTTAGCAGGAAAAGATTTTTGGTCTGTTTCTGCTTGTCCTATGAGGTATTGTAAGTAAAAAGACGCTTGAATTTTAAATCTTGACTTGAATGAATATCATATATCACAATCTGTGATTCTTTTACCTTGTTCGTATATGTAGAGCTGAGGATATTTATTATAAATGCAATATTGCCAGGTGCAAATTATGGCTAGAGAGCAAGGGGGCTAGAAGCACATGTGCCATTTATTTTTCAGGGATACATGGCCCTTTTTAAATAAGAAGAGCACCACTCAAGTTTAACTGTCTAGGGGTTAGAAACCTGAAATATGTCTCCAATATGTAGCATTTTTAATCAAGCATAAAATATTACCTTTTCTAGCATATAATTTTCTAATTCTTTTTCACAAGCTTCATCAAGCTTCATCAAGCCTTTTTTGTATCTAATGTATCAAGACTGTACTTTCCCAAAGGAATCCTATTACCAATGTAGGTCAAAAGCACCAAAAAATCAATGAACCAACAAAATTTTATTATGTGAAATTTCTATTATGTGGTTTGAGTAGAGGTTTGAATAGTCAAAGAAGTGACAGGCACATGACTGGAAAGCTGTTTAATTGTACTTATTGTTCTATTTCATATAAACGAATTTAAACAAGTTTAAAATTTAGAAATTAATGTCTGATTACAATACTTGGCCTTGTGAAAAAACATATTACAATATAAATTTATTTAAACTGAATAAATAATTACAATCTTTTTGAAAGAGAAAAGTAAAAAAAGCAAAGATAAGACAGCTTTGGCATTAGAGATTTCTAGCTGCCCTGTTCTGCAATTTTGTAATTTATTCAACCTAGTGGTCCCACAGAAGCCCCATACCAAGCAACAAAGGTTCTACAACACCCTTTTATTTTAGTGGTACATAGAATATATCATTTGACGTATTACAGCAGGCCAAGAGCCTGCAAAATTTTAGTCTGGATGTTATTGATTTGGCTTTTCATTTCCCATAAGTTTTTTTGTTTTATTCACAAGTATTTGGTGTTAAACAGAAATTTTATTTTGTAAAGTAGCATTGGGCTTTTTTAGTGCAAACTTCTGAGCATTGATAAATAATAAAAATGGAGTGATCCAAGACACAAGCCCTAAGGTCCTTCAATTTCTATGGCCTGTTTTGAGAGAGGCGCCATTGACATTTAAAAACTGCTTACAATTATAAGAGCAGAACCAATGGTTTTCAATGCCATTTATGCGGTAATGATGAATTTTGGCTTGTTTGTTTCAGAGTGTTTCACGATAAACAGTTTCAAACGCTTTTTAAGATCAATTAATATAACAGGGTTGAAATTACTATTATCAATGCAAACATACTAATCATTGTGTGAATAAAGAAAAGGTCACAATAAAAGGCTGCTCGACTAACTCTGAAGGAATTATTGTGGCGAAAAATCGATAAAAATGTAGAAACATGGCAATGTGCTATGAAGGAACAAGAACAAATACACGTAAATCAGTGAAGGCTAATATTTCACCTCTGCATACAGGGCTTCGTCAGAGTGAAGTGGATTTTAATCATTAGTGGATTTGAGCAAGCATGTCACAACTTAGTACAGAACTCGGAAACTTGACTCATCCATGTATAGATGTTTGTTTTTTTCAAGGTGATTAAAAAGCTAATTGTGTTGCATTTGTCAAGGCCTTGTGACAAGCAGTTGCTTAAAAGATTAAATTGCAAATTAGTTCTATTTCTTTTCAGATCTTTCATTTTTGCCAAAAATTGAAGATTCTCCTGCAAGGTATGTTTATCATCATCTTCAAATATTGTTATCATTAAAAGTAAAGTGTAGCTGGGTACTAGAATATTCATGGTAATTTGTATCACTTTTGGTAGTAAACATACCCAAATTTGCCAATGATCTTAAAGCATTTCATCTTCTGAAAACAAAAAGATTCACTAAATAATGTCTCCTTACTTGTATTCATTTTGCATGTGCATGTAAACTATTTGTAAAATCTCCTTGTCAGCAATAACTCCAAATAATTTTTTCAGCCACATCCATTCAAAAAATAAAGTTTTGAAGGAAGCAAAGGCATTTGATAACTGGCTAATGCAGAAAAACCTGATGGCAGCAAAGAACACTGGGAATAATTTACCAACAGCAAGACAAACAAATGTAAATGACATAACCAGCAAGGTTAAGAGGAAAAAAGAACAAGGAAAGTCAACTGTGAGGCATTTGGTCAGTGAAGAAAAACCAAGAAGAAGAATAGATATTTATGACACTCAAGAACACAATGGGAGATTTGAAAAGGAGTTTCTTAATATTTTAAGTCATTAGGCATTTTTTTATAGCATTCAGACAATTTTACAAATTATCTGCTGAAAATTGACACACTGCCTAATCTCATAATATACAGATTCTGAACATTTTTAAATTGAACTCAGAAACCTAATACAGTGTCAAATTGATTTGATTAACATACTTCATCCTATGCAATAAAAAGGACCAAACAACAAAATCCTAGAAAAAAGGTAGAATGCCAAAAAGCGCCATCAGCCATGAGTTTTTTAAAATGGGAATATTTTCCTTATATTTATAATTATATGCAAAATAGAAATACATTGAAATAACTTTAGTAAAATTACATAAAACAATGATATACAGCAGTTGTTTATGTCACTAAATGTTGATATTAACTAGGAAACACAAGTGTAAATAAGGTAACAGCAATTTTTGAGATAAATGCTGAGCAAGTACCATGCTGTATCCTAATGAGTTGCACAACTACCTCTACCTTACTATAATATTTATTCACTCAGTGTTGACGTTATAGAAAACTTCTTTGGCTCAAAAATTATCACCAGATTTTGCTTTATAGCAGATTTTGCTTCAGATTTTGCAAAGGTGATTTATGTGTCAATAAGAATAAGACTTCAAAAAGATTTTATTTAATTTGATAAAAGGATAAGATTTCTCAATTGGATCAACCAAAAACCACTGGATCATTTTTAACCCTTTTTGTTGTTACCTGAGCTAGTTGAAATGCTGCCTAACTCAGCTTAAAAATATGTTTTCCCATTCATTTTAATTTGAGCGAAAAATTTCAATAAGACCACATGAACTTATGTATGGTACTTTGAGGAGCCAAAGTATTAAACTAAGCAACATCAGCAAGATGACCTAGTAGCTTGATAGTTCTTGGAATGCACCTCATTCTGTGTGATCGGCTGCTTGTGAAAATGCAAGTACTTGTGACCACAAAAAGTACAACAGATTTATGCCAAACAACAAATTTTTGACTAGAAGGTTAAATTCAACAAGATTGGTAGTAAAAAATATATGCAATCTTAGCTAAAGTGGAAAGTTGGCTTACATTTACGCTGTTTGTATCACTCTAGACTTTCCTGTCCGTTGCAGGACAGACGTTTAGATTAGACATGAAATGTTTTACCTCTGTTTTTCAAGAGGTCTCTGCCACTTGAACTGCATGAAAACTGCTGAAAACGTATTGCCTTAGAAGTATTGATAAAATATTTGAAATACTTGCAGGTGCATTTTTTCCAACTCAAGAAAACTTTTGGATATCAATTGAATCAAGAGCGAATGTGTTCTTTTTAATTTATTTTTGCATTCACAGAATTATCTGAATATCACATACTATATCTTACAAAAAGGCTGCATGCTGATGGCTGATTTGTATATTTACAGCTAGTGAAATAATAACTGAACAGCTAGAACAACGATATTGAGCCATAATTCTTAAAAGTGCCGAAATGCCTTTCTTGTCTTTTGTCTGATACTCGTTCAACCTCAGCCAGTTCATGCTAAGGACACAATCTATCTCTGAATGACATTGGTTCCTAGGTCGGTGACACTACCGCGTTATTGCAACACACAGATGCTGTCGAATCTCTTTGCTCTTTTCCAAAACAATCATGACTATGGTGTAGAGTGGCTGTCACATTAAAGTATCCTAACCAGTTAAATCTAATCTACAAATGGTAGGCTTCGGCGAGGTCACGTCTGACACAACCAGTTCTTGTCCACATTGTAAACCGAGTTCTGAAAACAAAGGACAGAAGTAGAATAAAGCATTAAAACTAAACAAAGGAACTGTCTAGCGCTTTATAGATTAAAAACTCTGCAGGTTATCATTATTATTATTATCAACAAACTGACGCAACACTCCCAAATCACCAAGGCATCACTATTATAAATAACTTTTAATCGCAAAACATTTTTGTACAGACCACGTTGAGATGGTCATTGGAGTTCCTTACAGAAAACGAAATAAATCATTTCGGTCTGAGAAATTCTCGCGCGCTTTGTTCTTTTAATTCTTACCAGTTGACATTGTAACTGATTGTACATGGTTCATACAAATAAAGGAAAGAAAGGGTGTTAAATTGATATATAAATTACCTTTAAGCGATTTTTGAAGATTTGCTCGAGTTGCTTGCTCTATTGACGGGATATTCTATAGTCAAAAGGAGACGCTGGTCAGCACTCGTAGAAATAAAAACACTGATAAAAGAGCAACAACAAAACATATATGGCAGCCTCGTGCACACGCTGAGTTGTTCTAAGGGATAAATATGGCAAATACCTGCAGGTACAGGGTCTTGTTTTTTCCATTTAACATCGTAGTGATTCCAGGTGCTTTCATTTGCCTGTCAAAGGGAACAGCGGATTACAGCAGAGTCCTTTCTCTTTTATTGTTTTTGAAGAGACCCCTTTCTATCCAAAAAGCATCACAAAATCCCTATTAACATTTAGAATACATGGTATGATTTCCAATGTAACTTTGTGACGAAAATAAAAGCCGTCGTAGCCGAGTGCTTTTGCCAGTATGGGCCAAACAAAGTGAGAAGAGGCAACGCTCAACTGATACAAATTCAAACACGCCTCATTGCATGAAAATAACATACTTACGTCCTTTCGTCATTTGACAGGTAATCTACAAGTTCTTGGAGCAATGCACTCTCTTTCATTCTTATAAACAACGGTGCTTGGCTGCAAGCAGCGCAATCTTCCTGAAAGCAACCATTAGTACAATTTGTATCAACTTTTTCATCTCACGAAAAACACTATTCAGGCATGTAATTTATTGCTCCCAACTAAATGCAGAATTTCACCCTGACCGGCCCTGAGTCCGTTTCTGTTTCGTTACTATAGAGGAAATAGCTCTATCTTTCCTTACCTTTATATTTATTATCAACAAACGAGAAAATGCTCTATTCAAATTGAAACTTTATCTAACAGGAGACATTTCCAAACCAAGTCTTTGTACATAAGTCTAAGTCGAGATGGGCACCTGATAGGGTTAAAGACCCTTTTCTGGTTTGATACTCGCCACGCATTTAATGATGACACATTTAATGATGACACATTTAATGATGACGCATTTAATGATGACGCATTTAATGATAACGCATTTAATGATGACACATTTAATGATGACACATTTAATGATAACGCATTTAATGATGACACATTTAATGATAACGCATTTAATGATGACACATTTAATGATAACGCATTTAATGATGACACATTTAATGATAACGCATTTAATGATGACACATTTAATGATGACACATTTAATGATGACACATTTAATGATGACGCATTTAATGATGACGCATTTAATGATGACGCATTTAATGATAACGCATTTAATGATGACACATTTAATGATGACACATTTAATGATGACACATTTAATGATAACGCTTTTTTGCAAATTGAAGTAAAATTTGAAATGATTGCTATCAGTAACTATTATATTTTGCCAATCAAAAGGACCATCAAATAAACAAAATTTGCAAAGGTTATGTTCAAAGGTTTTGTTCAAATTATAGAAATCTGAGATGTAAAATACAGACCTTACGCTCTGTCTCAAAAGTGTAGCTATAGATGCCTTGAGTGTCGTTGAAAATCATGTAGTTTTTCATCAGAGAATAGCAGCTGAAAGAGACAAGACATTAGCCTACCCAAATAAACCGTCAAAATTTTGAATGCAGTTTGATACTCTTGAATGATCTATTTGAGTAAAAATTATTTCCTTTAATCTAGACTACCAAAAATCAAGAAATCAGTCATAGTCAAGAAATCAAAGATTCAGTCATAAAGAAAATTTAGTAAATGAAGAAATTTGCATACCTCGTAGCTAGTTTGAATACCTCATTTGCACATACAGCTAGACAGCAACGAGAACAAATAGACAAAGTTAGAGAAAGAAAACAATTTACCGTTCTTTGAAATTGAAAATGAATGAACGATGTGGGGATAAGTATCACACATGCCGATGAAAGAATGAAAACAAACTGTGCAAGGATAAGTGAAAAGTAAAAGAGGTAAGAACGACTAAATACGTCGAGCGGCGGAGCTAAGAAAACTTGGAGGAAGCAATTTATTGAACTTCACTAGTAGGTTAAAAGCTTTGAAAAGAGTTGAACGGAAATGATGCAAAAATGAAACTTTTTGCGATATATGCATATTAATATGGCGCAGAGACCTCAAGCAGAGACTTGAATAAATGGCACAGGCTGGCGTTGGATCGGTGCAGCCAGATAAACTAACTTCATATTCTATACCTTAATGATCAAAAGTCTTTTAAATAAAAAATACCTGCGATAACTGCATTTGTTGATGCCACGGCTGGAATTATATTTTTAATGACCCCTACGACAGAAATACACAGCTCAGGGGAATACACAACCAACTCTGAGCAAAGAAAACTGAGTGACATAGAAATAACGTACTAAGAAAAGATTGCCATTCACAAAACCCCAGATGAATTGAACACCACACAATCCCGAATACTCTTATGAGAGACTGAGAACTGTACCTTGCGTAAGACGGTATGTTACACCATTGATGTTATACTGTCTTGCTCGTTCAAGAGCCTGGTTGTAGATCCATTCAACGTGGACTGGATCATCACCATCAATGGCAACATCTAAATAAAATGGTCAAATCACATTCAGTCATTTGCATCAATGGTCAAATCACGTGTAAACATTCAACCCTCAAACAAAATCAACATTCAAACAGAAAAAAAATGGTGTTTATTTGATTGATACACAGGAAGATATGAATTTTGGCCCTTTTTACGAACCCGAAGCTAATAAAGACAAGTCACCAAGTATGCATGTCAGCCTTCCGTACTCTAAGAAAGTGGGTAAGAGAGGCCACGAAACGCCAGATCTGTTTAGCTTTCCAAGCTATTTAAAAACCTAGTCAGAAAGATAATCTTCCTATTTAAAGTAAATGTAAGCAAATCACGCCAGTAGGTAATGCAATTCAAACCAGTGATGATTAAGTCGGTTCCCGTATTATAGATGCCAATATGTGAAATGAGACGATACCTCCAAAAGGATGCTCCTGCGGCCATAAAATGACCTTCACGTATTCAATACAATGTGCAGGCAGCCTTGGTGTGTGCGCTATCGTACACATTGGAAATGTTACCTGAAAATTGGTTACATAACACCATAAAAATAAATCACACATATAGATTCACAAAAAGAGGCTTAATCACAGCTTTAAATCACTGAAGAGTTTCGAAACGAGCTTTAAAAGGCTCGACAACATCACTCCACATCAATAAGTGAAATCTTCGCTGATGTTTAATGGGGCTAAAGGATATGCAGCCGCGGCAAAAGTTATCAACCTGAAACAAGAAATAAAGTTCATTTCTAGAATAAAGGGCGCTTTCTTGAATAAAAAGGCACTTTCTAGAATAAAAGGACTTTTTCTAGAATAAAAGGACGCCTTCTAGAATAAAAGGACGCTTTTTTGAATGAAAGATTAGAAGGACGTCTGTAAATTTGAGGATTTTATCAAGATTTCTGTCAGAATTTCTCTAAACTTCTAAGGAGTGATTCAGCCCTGTCACAGATAAAAACACTAAATTTACGATTTGGTTGAAAACTTTCAGAGTCGCAGGAAAGTCGTTGAAAAAGCTTCAACTCGTTGTGAAAGAGCTTTCGATCTGTTGCTATCACATAAAAGGAACATTAAAAATCTCTAGTAATGGAGTTTTCCATTTAAAGTCCTTAAAGTGCCCACGGAAACAGCATGCAGATAATCATAAACAGCTTGTCACAAGAGCCAAAACAATGGATTTTACCTGCGGTGGAAATAGGTCCAAATTGCATTCAATGCAGGCAGTCATTCCGGGGATTATTACTCTTGCATTGCCCTTGAAACCTTCAGACAAATGAAAACAAATTACAATTTGACTGGATTTGCTGTTTTAACATTTTGTCAGTTGCATACACGAAGATTGCAAATATTGTTAAACGTTTGTATTTTAAACATATAACAGGATATTTTTCAACTTGAGCACACATGGAGTTTCTGCAAGGTAGCACACATGGAGCTGTTGCAGGGTAGCATTTGATACCCTGAAGAATCCTTTCTAACCAGCTTACGTTAAAACGTTGTTGAATAGAATACGCTTGAGCTTTAAGCTGATAAATGAGCTGTTTACCTTCGGTTCCACCATCGATTAGGGGAATTACCCCACCAACGATATTTCCATCCTCGTCATATTGCAGCAAGCTGTGCTAAAAAGCATACATCAAACCAGTTAGCAACTCGGATTAAGCAGTAGCAATTCCTCTAGTCATCCAATGTCATGTTTTAAATCTTTTAAAAAATATAATGGTCGGTGGGTAGACCTACCAACATCCCGTTTATCCATCTTCTGGCAACAATTGAATCTAAGCCACAGACAACGATGTTGAAGCCTTTTTAAAAAAGAAAAAACACAGTGAGCTTTGCTTAGATTGTTATACTTATCAAGCAGATTTCCACAAATTTAAGCTGCAGTATTTCAGCGAGCCTCTGTTTTCAAGATAAATAGTTTTTCTAAATTTGTTCAACTAAAACCTACTTATTCATTTTGCTTTCCAGAAGAGAAATAAACATCTCAATCAAGCGTCTACTTACGGAACAAAAGATTCTTAAAGTATAAAGTATAGTATGTTGAATCATAAGTTACCAGTGATTATGAACTAACAATTCTTCAGCAATATCATCATGAAAAGTCGTTGTATATCACTGTTAAAAAACAATGATACCTAAATGTAGTAAAAGTGTGCCCAAAACAAAAATATCGTAATATTCCATTAATCGCGATTTGCGGTCGTTTCGTAAGCTTAAAGATACTCCGAAAAAATTAACTCTAAAATATCACTTACTTGAATAGAAATGCTCATCTTTATCTTGTATCTTGCAAACATGCCTGAAAATCTGTCAGGAAGAGCAGCATAGTGCATATTGGGAAGATTGACGTAGAGTCTTAAACTGAGTTATAAAATGTCTCTGTCTTGACTTTCAAATCACATTTAAACACAAAACAAAAAAAGTTTTGGCATTGTCAAAGGGCAAGCTGACTGTTTTGTCGGATTTCTCAAAGAGCATATTGACAGTGCTACATCGGTTGGTCATTGACATACTCCCTGTTCTTGTCTCAAACAGAACAGTATTAGAGCCTCTATTAAACATAAACGTTTTTCAACCAGACAGCTGAAACCATGTCAGCTGCTGGCAAATAAATCAAAGGAGAATTTTCTGTAAACTGTTACATACAAAAAATTTATTAGAATTCATTTGTAGATGAGAGAGAAGGATACGGCACAACCATGCACCCGTGAACGCGTTTATTGACAAACTCAGCAGCAACGACCGCTTTCGGTCTGGTGACGTCTTTAGGCCTAAGAAAGATTCGTGACAGGAAATTACTTTATAATGACCGTCAAAAAATTGACTTGGAATGTAAAGTTGTTTTTGACATTATGCAAAAAACATTCGTAGGATCTTTGATACAAGCTTTTGGACGAGTACTGTGATCTGTTTTTTTTTACATTCGGGGTCAAGCTCTTTTCTCTTTCACAATTCGTTCATTTTATATCTAAATTACTGTACGAAAGAATTTGAAGCTGAACTCGTCCTTTAGAAAAACCCTAGTACGAGAAAAGAAGATTCCGTCGTTGTTGGCACTTCGCACCCTGGAAAGTCTCGTCATTTGACGTAAACGGCCTCTTACGCTACAAAGCTTTTTGTGAAAGTCTGCCGACGAGCTCCAATCATTCGTAGTTGACCGATCAAGACACTTGTAACATAATATTGATAAAATAAGATAACATAATATAACATAACATAATATAAGATAAAATAATATTGCTATAGACTCATCTTACCTGAACAGAAACTGTCTATTCAAATTAGAGAGATCAATGGTATCCATATCGATAACCTCGATGTGGATAAAGCCCATCAAGGCCTGAAAACGAGACAAAATAAAGTCATTCAGCTAGAAATATAAAACCTTAAAGGCACCATGTCCCGTCAGACAACTGTTCGGAGTTAACAATAGGCCTTGCAGGGCGTTTATGATCGAATAAAAATTGTGAATTAGCCTTACATTGCCGATTGGTTATGTAGCAATAGCTCTATTGTGTGGTCAAACCGATGGAAAATTTAAATGGCCAGCGAAATGCGTCAGAGTGCCTCATGAAGCGAGAGCGAGGGGCAATCAGTTTTTTGTAGGTAATACTGTAGGTATCTAAAATGAAGTTTAGAATCTACTGTCACATGTCAATTTCTTACTCTGAGCCATCAAAGGCAAATGTCTGGGACTCAAGTATCAGGCTAATCAAGTATACGTTCAGCAATACTGTAGCTTTATGAAAACAAACTTTGGTTTGACCGTCACATAAGAGGGGGACTTCCTTGAATTAGCATATGATGGACATGAACCAGTGCCAGAAAAGGAAGATCATTGACATCTAGAGTAAATAATAGACAAGTTGCTGCACATAGTGATGTAAAAAAGGATAAACGCAGATACAGGTGTTATGTGGACAGTGACTAAAATATGAATATAATTACCAAATCTTTTAGCAGCTCGCAACCTAAGCCACCAGCTCCGATTACCAGCACCTTTGCGTTCTCTCTAAAAAACTGAAAATTCTAGGAAAAATGGACGAATTTATTACATATAAATAATAATTCAAGAAACGGGAAAAACAAATTAGTCATGACATTTACTTATTGGTGTTAAAAGATGATGCCGAAGCGTTTTTTTCTTTCTTTAAAGTTGTTACAATCTATAATCTCTAGCTAACCTCAAGCTAAAAAAAACAACTAATTCAAATTACTGATCCTATTTATATGGGCATTCATTTAAGGAAAATATATCATCCATAAAAGATGGGTTCAAACCGTTAAATATTTATAAATTTCTATCGCAAGATATTATAAATTTTTCTTATGAGAAGTAATTGCTTTATATTTTATTACAAATTGTTCAAAATTTGATTCATAATCATCATGAGCTATTCTCATTGCTCTTTCATAAATCCGGTTTATCCTGTTGTAAAACATCCAAATAAGAGGAAAATAATTGAAAAATGATAATATAAACCTTTTACATTTCAAGAATTCGCTTAGATTCGTCCATATACTGAGCAATCCTGGCTAGAGAATTTACCTTTTTCCCGGCTTCTGTACAAAAACTTAAATATGTTCTTCTAATCTAAGTTGATGGTCCAGTGTTACTCCCAAAAGTTTAATATTCTTACTTTCTATTATAGTAGAACCATTTATTTGAATTTTAGATTCCTCGAAATTGGATCCGCTTGGATTAAAAGTTATAGGCTTGCTTCTGTTGCCATTGAGAACCAAAAAAGTTTCATAAAACCATTTATTAAGAATAGCTGCTTCCGATTCTAAGTCGTCAGTTAGCTCATTCATATCAGTACTTGACAGCCGAACTATATTGTCATCTGCATAATTGCATCAGTTGATTTTGTTCAAATGAAGAAAACTATTGTTTATGTAGATATTGAAAAGCAACAGGCCTAAGAGTGATCCTTGAGGAACCCCTTGCTTTGCATCCATCACTAAAATTTGAGTTTGTTTTTATTTGTTGTACCTTCTATCTAGATAACTGTACATAAATTCCATTGTGTTGTCGCTGAAGCCATAAGATTCCAATTTGTATAGGGTAAACAATCAAATGCCTTTGATATATCCATAAGCACTGCACCAGCCACAGCATTTTTCTAGGCACTTTTTCAGGCTTTCAATAAGTCATAATAAAGCATGTTGTGTGCTATCGCCTTTTATGCATCCACAAAGCAAAGAGTTTCACACTGATGTAATTGTAGATTTGATTAAACAGTATTCTTTCAAATATCTTTGAAGCTGAGCACACTTATTCGTCTATATTTTTCTCCATAGTTAAATCTCTTTTTTTGAAAATAGGGCACACATAAGCCATTTTCATAAACATTTTATCAAAAGAATTCAAGTAAGGCAAGAATTCATAATAAGGATAAAATGATATACCATAGCTTGCCTAACATATGATCAGGGAGCAATGAAAGTTAAAATAAATGGCCTTATGGATATTACATTCTTAATTTACCTTTGAAGGAAAAACTCAGGTAAAACTTTCTGAAAGGAAATCTCAACTCTGCTTCATAATTTCTTAATAAGATTAGACATACATTATCATTGGCTTCAAAATCAGAATCTGCCATTGGACCACTCCGCTCTGCAATCCTTTTCACATACTTCCATCTTTTGTTCAAACCATCACCACAAGAGAATTGCTCATCAATTTCCATACTATATCAGCATCAAAAATTCATTCAATAAATATTTGCTAAATTTAAAGCTTCTATCTAAACAAATATTCAGGCAACCAAAAGGGGCCTTTACAAAGACTTAAGCCTTTTAATGTTTAATTTTTATCAAAATTAACTGCTCAATTCACTGAAATAGTTTTTATTTACTTTTATTGGGAAGTATTTACAGTAATGAATTTTCTAAGCTCGCCTCATCCCTTTGTAGTTTATTGCAAATTTAGACCTTGTGAATTTAGCCTGTGCTCTGGAGGAACCCACAATTTTTTTATCAATGTTTGAAAAAAAATTAGCAAAATAAACTAGGCATTCACAAAATATTGTGCAAAGAATGATGCCTTAGAAAATGTTTACAGGAAATGTTTGGAGCCAACCTAATTGTTTGTTTGCATAATAAAGAGTCCAACCAAAGAAAAAACATTTAATAGAATGCAACAGAGACTTTTCTTTTTTTCTGCAACAATGTCAAGACAAACAACTGTTACAACAAGTTTACAGTAAAAAAAATAAGCGCTTTACACATTTTTAGAAAGCTTTACATGTAAAGTGCTTTTGATAATTTTAGATAGAAGAGGAATACAGTTTTTAGCAAATAAACATTTGTTTGTAATGTGATATTTCAATTGCAATATCATCAAATATCAATAAATTTTAATATAGAATATGAACATAGTTAAAATCATAACAGAGCTATCAAGCTAAAACCCCCCACAGTTTACAGAGATTTACATTCAACTTGAATTAGATTGAAAAAAAGCTTTAAGAAAACAAATCTAGGTAACAACTAGACGAAACACAAGAAAATAAATTAAAGGGTTGAAAAAGTAAAGAAAAAAAGAAGAACAAAACAAAAATTAAAGAAAATAGAAAAGAAATATATCTGCCCAAACTCAAACTCGAATTCTTTCATTCAGCAACAAACATACAAGATTTAAAGGTATACAATTTCTAAGATTACAATAGATATACAACAAATTAGATAACAATGCTAGGATAGCCAATTAAACATTGCCAAGAACACTGAGGTAAACCCGAAAAGTTTTTGTGCCCAGCACCCTTCCTGGGTTGATTACAATTACAAAGTAACTTGGTTTATAAAATGTAATACACTTGTACATGAACAATATTAACATTTAAATTTTTACGTGATTTGAATTTTTAAGTATAAGAAACAGTAACAGAGCAAATAAGAAAAGGGGGTAAAAATAGAAATGAAAAAGAAAAAAAAATGGAAACTAACACTCTCTCACGCAATGTACCACTTCAATCAAGCAAGTGATATGCCCAACTGCATAACAAGGTCATAAATCTTATCAAATTGTGAGTTAATTTAAGACTGGGTCTTTAACATGCTTAAAAGCAATGAGCCATGATGAAATGAGAGGAAATTCCCAAATATGCTAAGTCATCTTTTTTGCACAACAGTATTTTCAATAGAGCTGAGACTCGTCATGATCAAATGATTTTACTCAATAGCCACCGAAGATCTGACCTCTGAAAACGTTGCCTTTTAAAATAACTTAGGTTTTTAATGAATTTATAGCTGCTCTAAAAATAGAGCCAAACAAAGCATGAAGAATACAAAATACTGCCACCGAACGGATTCCTGGATAGGGATAGGGACAATGTGTAAATATCTCAGCAGCTGAAAATCTCGCTAAACCAGAGCAATTCTTTCATTTAAAATCTAAACCATTGACACAAAAGCACGTATTTTAAAACAAGTTAAAATTGCTGTTGAAGCAAACAAACATAAAGTCATGAGTTTGACATTTACTGCATTGACTTTCAAAACTTAATTACCTGCAATCCGCCATCTTCTATGAATCGAGGTCCGGGGCCCTGTAACCTCGGTTCGGTGGCGCTTCTATATCATTGGTATTTTTTTACATAATATATATCAAGCTTTTACATTTAATCAACATAGAGCAAAAATGTTTGCAGCCGCTGTGCAAAGAGCTTTTGCGCCTGCAAGCTGCGGCCAAATGGCGACGCGCAAAATTTTTCCCGCCAACCGACCATGTGACACTTTGATTCCGATCCAGGCCTCCTGGGAGGTGCAATGTTATAGGGTTTTGTGTCACCACAACCACAAAAGACCTGAGCATGGCGGAGTGAACTTAAAGCCTGATCGGCTCATTTTATATACAAAATTTTACCATGTGAGTATGCCTCAAATATTGTCAGTTCCACGGAGAAAAAGTTCAAAATTCAAATTTATTTTATCTCAAAAACGGCACCATGCCGCACGCTGATTTTTTTATTGATTCATCTTCATGCCCCGAAAAATAAGATTATATTGGTTGGCATATTTGGAAAATTGGGTCACGTTCATAATTTCACCGCAAAGATACCTAACTTTAGGATTGTCAATTTATGGGTGCGATTGAATGATGATTTAAAACCGCCATACTTTTTGGGATATGCGGTATATTCATGGAAGTTTTTCATTAAAATAGATTGGTCACAAATGTAAGTAGCTGTTTTTAACGCGATTTTGAAATCGCTTCGGTATTTTTCTATAAGAGTAGGAAACCAAACAAAAGCGAAATTTTGAAAGGTCAACATGGGAAGTTTTGTTCGATATTTGAATTAACGATCGTGAAAAATTTCCACCATGCCGCATCCTGAATTTTTGTATACTTGTAGTCAAAAGTTCAATTTTTTTGTATATTGTCTCCTTCAGAGGCGGAAAATTGGGTAACGCTTGAAAATTTACTTTTTAAATTGTTCATATTTCCCTTCTTGCCTAATAGTAGGCCTAGGCATATGATACTTTAGTTTGGCAGTAAAGCATAGGCCACGAAGAGATTAATAAGGTTTTAAAGCCATAATGTATCTTAAGTAGATAATTTATCTATTTGACTCCATAAAAATAAAGCAGAGGTAAGGTTAAAATTCAAAGTTTGTTTTCTCATATATTTTTATATCAATCGCATCCGGGACAGAACGACACAATTTTCGCGGGCAGGTAAATCACGTCAGCATGCGCGCGCATAAAAAACATTTTTGCACTATGTTCATTTAATCAGCTTCTTGATTCATCAGCTTGAAATAGGTAAAAGTTCAGGGGCGTACTGGCCGGTCGGGCTACTGGGCGATCACCCGGTGGGCCCTCCCAAAATTATTACAATTTCTTCTTAATTTTGCTATTAAATGGAAACTCGTAATGTTTGGTAGAAGCCCTCTCCTGCTGTCATAACACCGAGACTCTCTCAAGATGAGTGGATACAGAATGGATAAAAAGACCACTTTGCGGTATTCAAGTACTGAAAAAGCATTTTCCAAAATTTGGGGCCCCAAGTAAGCAAGGAGAATCATGGGCCAGGGCTCACTGTCCCTAATGCAATGATACGATACTTAACTTGAAGTTGTAAAATCTGTTAAAGTTTCTCTCCAGGCCCTCACTTTAAATGTTTTCTTTTAATCATAGGTTAAGGTGGTAAAGACATGAAAATTTTTGTGACTAAAATTCTAGGAAGATACATTATTTTAATGGTAACCAAATAGATTTGAGAGCATAGATCTAAACAGCAGAAGGGCTCAACACCCTCAGCTCTGACAAAATTTTTGCTCCAGTACATCCATAACTTGCTCCAGTATAAAACATGAATGATCCACCAAAGATATGTTCATGTTTATAGAGGTACTTACGTCAAATTTTGGTGTATTTCTTCAGCAAAATTTTGGCATAATTCCATTTGCGTGGTCTGATTGTGCTAGTTTTTAATTCGAAAATTTACTGACGTGGCAAAAACCATGCGAGATTTTCCCTGACGAACTTTGCAAAATAACAGGCCCGTAAGACAGGTATAGAAAAAGCTATATTTCTATCCATGCCCCAAAATCCAGTTTAGCAGTCTACGCGCAAAAATGAATAAGTTCAAATGTCTCCCATTGTAAACTAAGCAACAAAAAGAAACGAGATACAGCTGGAAGACTGAGATGCATTTCAAGGTTTATGCTCATAGAAATGTAGACATGAATTGACATCTAACCATAGAAAGAAAGACTCGTTACTCTTGAAGTTACTAACTGAGAACATTTATTTACTGTCTTCAATAGACAAGACAGGATTTTTTATAATTGCATTTAGAAATTTGTTCAAAGTTATGTGTGTCAGAAATGCTTGGCTTGTCGCTAAAAGTTGAGAATAAGATCTTGGCTTTTTGGTAATTGGAAACTATTTGGGGATGAGGAATTATTGTAAATGAAAGTTTACATGTATTCCCCAGTATCGTCCTTTCGACAAACTTGATGTGGCAAATATTCTAGATGCATTTCTGGTCATTTCGATAATGTCGTATTTCGAAAACTTTTTTTGAATTCGGTCAGAATTCCTAACCATGGTGGTGGCCTTTATTTAACCTCTGAACAATCTAAACATATCACCCCTTCCCCCACTTTATTAACGTTTTGCCAGCCCTGCCTATGTTACTGATATTACCATCTTAGTTGCGGCGCAAATAATCAATTAACCTGGCTGCTCAACCAATTATCGGAAAAACATCAACCTCTATTCTGTTTTGACTGAAAAACTACATATCAAGATTTGTTTGAATAATTTAGATATTTCATGAATAACTTAGATTTTTCATTAAGTTCTACCTGGGGTATCAGAGCCTCTGTGATTGAAAAAGGTGGCCCCTCTAAATACCATTCCCCGCTTTTGATCATTGAGGCCCCCTTTAAAAGTCCTTCAGCTAGAGAACAATAATTTTCCCCCACAATATCATGATTTTCTCTCATCTCTTATCCTACGTCAAATTTAAATTTCCAGTGATAGTGATACTGACCTGGACTAAGAATTGTAGATCTTTTACACCTACGTCTACATCCCTGGTGCTTACTGATTAGAATTAATAGCAATATTCCAATAACGTTTTAAGCCAGTATAAAAAAAGTGATGCAACAAAAAACTTTGGGGATACGCGTAAACTTTATTTTTTATTTTCGGTGCCCTTTCCCGACGAATTGACCCAGGCCCTAAATTTGGAGCCAGTCCGCCCCTGCTTAAACTCCATGATTTTGATTTTGAAATAATTTTTAGCGCTTCTTGTATATGCAATATATAGTTCCTTGTAAACAGGACAGACTTTAGAACAATGTAGCCAGTAACATTACATAACATAACCTAACATAACATAACATAACATAACATAGCATAACATAACATAACATAACATAACATAACATAACATAACATAACATAACATAACATAACATAACATAACATAACATAACATAACATAACATAACATAACATAACATAACATAACATAACATAACATAACATAACATAACATAACATAACATAACATATACTACAGTATTGGCCCTCAAAATTGTTAATCACATAATTTGTGATTTTGAAATGCCCCCAGAGCGTTTTAACACCCCATACAGCAATGTTTAGTCGCAATGTTGATACTTGGATTTTGTGCGCCAAAGAAAGAAATAGGCTTCAACGTGTCAAGAGCTCAGACAAGACCAAGAGGTTGGGAGAAGTTAAATTTTATATATCGTAATGGCAAAACATGACGAATCCTTGGGAACAGTTGACAGTGAAAGCGAATCGGATGAGATATCAATTCAAAGAAAGTTGCAAGACCAAAATCCTGACCTTAGGATATCATCAGGCAGCTACTGTTCAACATCACTAAACATCACTAAGCATCACTGTACAAATGTCGAGCGATGTTCAGTGCAATGTTCGAGCTCAACAACCGTGTTGCAGGCAAACGCTTGCAGGCAAGATCATTATGCCATATAAGGTATTAGCGGAAACACGAGACGGCCACTACCTGGCGTAGGCCAGTGGACTGGTTGAGAGTAAAACACGCGGATGTGTCAAATAATAAGCAACAGGTTAGTCGAGATAAAAGCCTGAAGTAGATAGCGTAAATTTATAAATGTATAACATCATCACAGGTGTCTTCATTATCTTTACCCTGAGAATCGAGAGAGAAAAACAACTTTTGACAATCCAATGAAAACGGCAAAAAGACCCATCAAATAAATCCAGGGACAAAATTCTTGCGGTGGCAAACTGCTGGCATTGCCACCCAATGCCACCCCTTGGCTATGTGGCCAACAGGACGGTCCTAAGTTGCTAATCCAAGTTTCACGCTTATTGTGATCATCAAGTATGATCACATGTATGATATGTATCTGTAAGGACATGACATTTTAACCTCTTGTATAAACAATAAACGATGTTTAATGCCTATTGTGCACAAAGTAAATAAACAGTCGTTGACAAGTTGTTGACATACGTAGTCAAGTTTCGTTGTTAAGATAACACACGTTCGTTCAAGTTTTATGTTTCAAGTGAAGTAAAGATGAGTTTTGCACATTTCGAGGGTTTTCTATGATTGTGTACTGAACCTGCGCATGGGGATATGATACCCATAGATACCAAGAGTTACATATAAACCTTGAATAAAAGTTGTTGCCATTATTTGTTCGGAATTTTGCAGTGCCAGAAGATTCGTGCACAGTGAGTGATTGAATTGCTTTGTGTAGGAGTAGAACCATCCCAGCCATAACAGCCTTGTTGGGTAAAATGGCGGTGCAAAATGAAGAAGCTCATAGTTATCTACATTCTAACTTCTATGCAGTGGTTTGTAGCTTCTGCAGCTGTCCTTTCTCAAAATGTCTGTTGGTTTTGGAAAGATAACATGTGGCAGTAAGGAAGACAGAAGCCTTGATTTTTATTTGCGCTCTGTTTTTGTCAGAACAACAACGCTAAGCAAACTGCATTCAGAGGCGGCGCCATGAGGTGGATTGGGGACATGTCCACCCCACTTTTTTAAGATCAACTTTCTAATCTTTCCAAAACTGGATCAAAAACATAAGGGGGGATGTTAATTTTCTTTTGTGAGATCGGAACTTGTTTCTTTTAATGGTCAATAACGGGTTTTTTCAGATCTTAGCTTACATAGAATATCGTGTGTTGGATCACCAGTTCCGTAAAGCCTGGTTTCCATATAGCCGTAAGGCTGCCTGCGACTGCCTGCGACTGCTTTCTGCCATCTTCCATCTTCCACCCTTACAGCAGCGCCGGCAAATGGAAACGTTCTGTTTTCAATTGCCTGAGGTATCGGTAACTATGCCGGTAACTAGGTAAAATTTGAGCGGGAAAAACTGGCGGGCAAAATTCAACAACAAAGCCCTGTTTCAATTGGTTCTTGCACATCACATGATCCGTTTGAACAAAAGAATGCCGCAGACAGCCGCAGGCAAGGCGTTTCCATTTGTAATTTGTCTGCCGGCGGTACCGGGAGGCTGCCGTAAGAGCCGGGAAAAGTTGAACTCGTTCAACTTTCTCCCGGCTCTCCCGGCAGTCTTACGGCACTTCAAACAGCTGCCTGCGGTACCGTTAGAAAGCGTTTCCATAAAGAATTGTCTGCCGGCGATACCGTAGGGATGGAAGATGGAAGATGGCAGAAAGCAGTCGCAGGCAGGCGCAGGCAGCCTTACGGCTATATGGAAACCAGGCTTAAATAGTGAGAAACTGCAAAGGAAACGATCTATAAAACATAGCTTTATCGTGCTAACCAGTTGTTCCGTAGAGTGTAGTCATTGCCTTCCTTCCTTGTTAAAGGATTTTTGGCAACAATTTACTTTAAAACTTGCACCCAAACTTTTTAAGCTGTAAGGATAGTATAGTTGCAGCCTTGCCTGTTACAGCTGCATCACCATCACCATCACCACCAATGAGGAGAGTGGTCTGTGCAACGGAGGCCAATTTCGTGTTCTGCGATTTTTCCAAGATCTTAGGAAAATTAGCATATTGCATAAATTAATTCGCATAATTATAATTCAGCGTGTTATTTTGCTAATGGCGGCCTTGTCTGCTGCGATCGGCAGTTGTCTTTCGTCGCCCAGCAACATTAATTTTGAATGGATTTATGCTCTTTGCTTCAAAGAGTTGCAAGAGCAAGATGACAGAAATCTCATTGAAGGAAAAAGTTCATTTAATGTTGTTGACGAACTGAATGATTTGCCGTTTAAAGTGGTCTTAAATTATAAGTACATTTGCAAGCGTTGTTTAAATGCTCTGAAGAAAAGAAAAGGTTACAAGACAAAGCTTGCTGAGACAGATAAACAGTTGTTTATTGATTATATGAACAAATGCAACAGCGAATTGAAGGTACATCGGTCTACCGGTGAAGATGACGACGGACAGCCACCGTTCAAGAAAAGTAGCGGAAACCAGATGGTTGGAAACAAAGAGTTGGCATATCAAAAAGTTTTGAAGTCCATCGGTGTCCAAACAACTAAATGTTTCCAACGGGATACGCCTCTTGAAAGGCCAGTTCATGGGGCACAAGAGTTCTTGTCAGAGCAGAATGGAAATCTGTGACGCAGGCTACTGTCAAAAGAAAGGTTGGAAAACCTAGTTCAAATTACCATCGATCGAGATATGGCAGATAAAATAGACGAAGGAAGCCTTGTTAACAAGTTTAAAACCGTTGCTAGCTAGAAAATACCACTCTGGAATTAGCTTTTTTTTATTAGCTTTTAGGTGTTAAACCTTTGCCTTTAAAATTCAACTCTTCTATTGAGGGTTTCAACATATGTCAAACTTGGTTATCAATGACGAGCGCGGTTTCTCGTACAGTGTTGCACCGGTTTCTCACCCAGAACCCTTTATCAGCTCCATCCCTTCATTGTCCACCCCCACTGTTCTGGGGCTGGCACCGTCCCTGACTGCATTTATAGGTTTTGTGCATTCGAAGACGATCAAATGACGAGGCGACCCTGCCGCTAGCCCGGTCATTTTTGAAAATTTCGTCTGAAAAACTGGAGGACCTCAAATGTATTCTGACCTGTTTCCTAATGAAGTTTTGTTGATGTTTTTGACTATGATAACTTGCTATTCCTTTTCCGGGACTGTTTCTTGTCGTTTCTTGCAGAAAGGTATTGCGCCGCTAGCAACTTATCTCAGCCGTTTTACATACCGAGCTTCACACTGGCGTGCAAATTCGTAAGCAGCTTGGCAACTGTTGTTGACAGGAGGCAATATCTTTGAATAGATAAAAATGAGCCCTTATTGTTTTAGAAAACACGAGGCTTCAAGGCATAAGAAAAATCACCTTCATAATGTTTTATTTGATTTTGATGAAACAAATACACCTTACCTTAATTCTTTTGGCTTTATGTAACGTATAATTCAATGTTAAAAATAGATGTTTACCGATCTGTACTATAGTGCTATTTGCCGTATAGGTAGAGCTTTGCGGGTTTATTTGAAACAGAATAGGGATATGATAAAAAAAAATTATAAAATGGTTCCAAATGCTTTTTCAATCCTTTCATGTGGCCTATTGATCAGAGGTACAAAGAAAAACTAACACAATAGTAGCCTCTTCTTCAGAACAAAAATGCTTCTAAAGATTTTCATAATGATTAAGATTAAGTCATATAATTAGATCTAATATGGTTTTTTCACTTCGTTAGGTCCAAATCACTAGTATGAGTTCATTAAGTTGAAAACTTTCCAGTCCTTAAAGTTATTCCGTCACCCCTTAAAAATCAGTTTCTCGCATCTTGCAGACTGACTAGACAAAGATGTTTTATCTTGATGATCTTCGCTCACAGTTAAGCTACCAGCTTTCACCTGCCTCCTTCTTCGTCTCTTGATCCTCTGCTCTGTCAATTCGTTTTTGAGACTTCCCTTGTGTTGCATTTTAAACAAGTCCCTCTTTGAGATTTGATTAGCTGGGACTCTTTTTTGGACCACGTTGTTGACACACCTGTATAAGCTTCTTTCAATGACCAATTTCCCACAAACCTCATTTTTGACTCTGTCGAAAAGGCAGTCCATAAAACAGAACTTCGCTTTAATGTAATACAATCCGCTTCCGCACATTTGGTAGAATCCAGTTAAGTAGGTGGTACAGTTAAAGCAGAAGTGCGAGTATCTGTCGTACAACTTATTGCAACAAATTGCAAGCCTACCTTGCTTATCATACACTTTTCCAGAGAAACAAAACTGTTCTTTCAGGCTATAGATTGTCATATTACATATAGCAAAGTGACTGGAATTATATATTGTATTATTCCAACAGAATTGACTTGAGACGTTGAAAATGGATTGCCTGCAAGTAAAGGTGCGATTCTAATATTATTATGTACAAAGGATTTCATAACGATTTCAACTAAGCCAGCGCAGATAAAGCTGCGAAGCTTAAAGCCCTATACCAGCTTAATATGGTTAAGCAATAATCAATTTTTAAGCAGCAAGAACATGCAGAATCTTATTTCTTTCTCCCGGCATTTTCATTGTTTTGAGCTTTATGATATGCAACAGATTGAGCAAGTTCATTGAATCATTTTATACATAGAATTATCATAATCTAGCTCTCTAATTTTAGCTTGAGAAGCAATGCACTGATTTTTTAAAGAAGCAAATCATTTCGAGCAATTTGGCTTCCGATCATTAACAGTACTGGAATTAATAAAGCAATGCTGGAAAAAACTGCCTGTTTGATGACTAACGATTATTTTAAATTTCATGGAATTTGCTTACTATAGCAAGTTAAATGCCTTGCAACAAGAAAATCTATCAGTTAAAGCAGAAGTGCGAGTATCTGTCGTACAACTGATTGCAACAAATTGCAAGCCTACCTTGCTTATTGTGCACTTTTCCAGAGAAACAAAACTGTTTTTTCAGGTTATAGACTGTCATATTACTTAAAGCAAAGTGACTGGAATTATATATTGTATTATTCCAACAGAATGGATACAATTGAGACGTTTCACACTAGAGAATTTTAAGATACAGTTAAAAACAAAACGATTCCATACCCGCAACATTCTCCTGCCTCTCGTCTCCGAAACAAATTCCCATTACAGCAATGATCATTTATTTTGTGGAAGTACGATTTATTGCCACCTGAAAGATATCAATATCAATATCAGTCAATACCAGTGTCAGTCATATGGGAATCGTGTTAGTTGCAATCAAAGCCAAACTTTGTATAAGATATATATGTACAATAAATAAATAGTAGATTAACAGTGAGTTTCTAATTACATTCTAAAGGTAAATCGTAGTTTGACTCACATTTGGACAACGATCCATGTTCAGGATTCATCAATCTCATCATTTTTACTGCAGCTCCAAGATGTCTTAGCCAAACGGAATATTGACCTTGTGCTTTTAGTTTGCTTCCACGCCACAAACTTGTTGTGCATAGATATTTCAGGACCTCTCGATTCAATTCAGTTATGATGTTTTTAATCTTCTTTTTGCAAATACACCGAAGGACCCTGTTTTTATTCTTAATCTTGTTTTCATTTGACGTTGGGACGCCTTTATGCGAAACCTTTCCACAAAGTAAGTATCTTAGCATTAAAAGACTTTTAATGATATTGCGCTTACACCGAAGAACATTTAATTCACATAGTTGATTACCATATCTTCTTTGATGGAAATTTTTTGCTATCGAGCCCCTGTTTTTACTTAAACAATTCAGGTGCTTTAAATGACCCTTGATTTTGTAATTGTAATACAATTTTGTTGACTGTCCTTTCCTCTTTAATGTTTTTTCGCTTTTGCCTTTCTTTCTTGATAAAGGTACCCTAGTCCCTAATCTTCTGTGCTTTCTTGCAAGAAACTGTCTTCTTTTTGAACTCTTGTTTCTGCTTAATCCAGGAGGTCGCTTAGAAGAAAACTGAGCTTTGTTTTTGTAATATGCTGCTGTTGACTGTCCTTTTCTCTTAAGGCTTTTGCTTTTTCTTCTAGATACATATACCTTAGTCCCTAATCTTCTGTGTTTTTTTGCAAGAAACTGTCTTCTCTTTGAACTCTTGTTTCTATTGAATCCAGGAGGTCGCTTAGAAAAATACTGAGCTTTGTTTTTGTAATATGCTACTGTTGACTGTCCTTTTCTCTTAAGGCTTTTGCTTTTTCTTCTAGATACATCTACCTTAGTCCCTAATCTTCTGTGCTTTCTTGCAAGAAACTGTCTTCTCTTTGAACTCTTGTTTCTTTTTGATCCAGAAGGACGTGTGGAAGAATACTGAGCTTTGTTTTTGTAATATGCTGCTGTTGACTGTCCTTTTCTCTTAAGGCTTTTGCTTTTTCTTCTAGATACATATGCCTTAGTCCCTAATCTTCTGTATTTTCTTGCAAGAAACTGTCTTCTTTTTGAACTATTGTTTCTGCTCAATCCAGGAGGTCGCTTAGAAGAAAACTGAGCTTTGTTTTTGTAATATGCTGCTGTTGACTGTCCTTTTCTCTTAAGGCTTTTGCTTTTTCTTCTAGATACATATACCTTACTCCCTAATCTTCTGTGCTTTCTTGCAAGAAACTGTCTTCTCTTTGAACTCTTGTTTCTATTCAATCCAGGAGGTCGTTTGAAAGAATACTGAGCTTTGTTTTTGTAATGTTTCATTGCGAGGTACCCTTTTCCCGTCCGATGTTTTTCTGTCGATTTTGAAAGCCCTGTCTTGGTCTTTCTTTTGGTCATATTTCTTAGGTAAAACCCTTTCATATTTCGTTGTGCTACATTCTGGAAACCGTTAATAATCTCTGTCTTCGCTCTCCCACGATTTCTGTTGCGTTTTCCTTGAGTGTCTATGCCTTTCCCTTTACTTTGGGCTTGTTTTGTTTGGCATTTCTTATTTCCATACCTGCAAATGCCTATGCTATCTCTCTGAAAGTTATTATCTGCGTCATCTGATCCTAAATATTCGTTGCCACTGTCATTGCCTATGGTATCAAGACCCAACGACGCATCATTGTGTAGACGGATGTCATTATCCAGCTTTTCGATGTCAGAGAGGGCGTTTGTTGGGCTACATCTGAGGCCAATCTGGAAACATGCAGCAGCAGCTATCCATACTGGTAAAAGCATCCTCGTCGAAAAGAAGATTAAGTGTTAATCTATTATAATTTATAATTCATAAACAAAAGAAATATAAATTTACCGGAAAGTGTTCGTTTTCAAGACTTTTGATAGATCTGTACTCTTAAAAGTCACTCTTTTCTGTATTTGACGTTTGCGTCGCACAGAGCTAGCTTCGTAAACATAGCTAAGGTTAGTCAGTCTCAACTGAAGATCATTGAAAAACATGCTTTAGTCAAAAAGTTGTTTTCTAAGAGCAAATTCAACATTCGGTTCAAATTGTGCGGGAAAGTAATGCTTTGGTATTTCGGACAAGCAGGAAAATGAAAATGCATTCATCTACGGAAATTACCTCTTTTGTGTAGAAAAAAGTTTTCTAGCTGTCTGAAAAAGATTCAAAAGGATCCCTGATCAAAGAAAATGTAAGAAATTGAAATGTTTAACACAGCAAAGTAATTTTTTGTAAATGATGCATATTTCATTTTCTGCCCTTTTCATCGTTGACGAATTGCGTCAGTTTTTATACGGCTGAAGCAGTGGACGTGAGCTTCTCATCGATCTTCAAGCCTTCAAAATGTGTATATAAAGTACCTGAGCGCAGAAGAAATTGTACCATTATAGTTCTCTTAAAAGAGAAAGATGGGCTACATTTTCTCCCAGTGGAATTTAGCGATTTTTTCCGTCAGTAACACAAGCATCAATGCCGACCAGAAAAGCTTTAACGCAAGAAAAGAGTATCACATGGATGCAAAAAGCTAAACTTTTGGCAACATTAAAGACACTTAATAGCTGTGAAATCATGTGAAAAGCAGTTAACAGTAGAAAAAAGCAGAAAAATTACTCAAAACCATTTCATAAAAGAAGTTTACTCACTTGACTGCCGGCAGTATCATGCAGTGATGTCACTGCAAAGATCATACCATCCAACCTGCCCTCTGTTTAAAATCTTTCCTTTTTATAAGCAGCGAATGTGAAAATAAACGACCTATTCACACCTTCTCAGTTTCAATATAAGTAACAAGTTAGCGCAATAGATAATCAATTAATGATGCAATTAAAAACAGGTATTATGGCAATTTTGACAATCTAAGGCAATACATCAAAAATATCTAGGCAAATTGACTCCTCATTCATGCACAATGTGAAGGTTTAGTGTTGGACCAGTTGCTAAACTATACAGCAACAACTAAAAGTGGACAAGAAACAACAAATATAAATACACAGTGAAGTGTTAATTTACCTATCTTAAAAATTAATTAAAGCAAAACCAGCTGCTCTGCTAATGGAAGCAAGTCTATTGTTTCTAATCAGGACGTGGATACTATTTACCTTTTTGTCAAGTTATTTCAAAAACTGGCATTGCCTCTTGATGCATCAAGCAAGGTTTCCTGCACTTTGTCTATAACTTAACTTACATATACGTGAAAAAAGACGAAATATTTACACTAAATCCTCCAAAACATATCAGTTTTAATATCAAGATTTCATACATTTATTAATTTTTCTTGCAGCTTTCATAATATAGACGCTATACCATAAAAGTTTATCATTAACAATCTGCGATATTTCTTGCTAGAATGCTAAAAAAGTAAAAGACCTAGAGGCTGGATAGAACTGATAGAACTGCTTGGTGCAGTTTTGAAAGCTGCGTGGATCGTAGAAAGATCATTGTTTAACGAAACAAAAGCGACTTTTTCTCAGCATCTGACATACTAAATCGCAACCATGACAAAACAGAAAAAGCTTTAAAGGCAATAGGCCCAGAGACTAGGTTCTTGCTCTGGAATAGAAGTAACTCATGATCAAACAACTCTCGATTACATCCTAGGAGGGGGGGGGGGGGGTATGTCTCGGTATGAGACTTAGTCAGAGCGGATCTAAATATATGGTTTAAGATTATGAATCAAAATATAAGCTTTTAAATTCATTTTGTACAACAGTACTTACTGATGCACTGACAGAAAGTGTTACTGTGAAATGAAGCTATCTAACGACATAAACACAGTTCAAGAATCCTACAGGCAATACCCAAGCAAATTAGTCTTCAACACTTGACACAAAATCTAACTAAACCAAAATACGAGTACATTAACATAACACAAGGAAAGCTGTCCCCATGTAAAAAAAGCTTTCAGCGTATGCTTTGAAATAAGAAATCATATTAGATGCCACTTAAATATTTGCTTTAAAATTGCAATACCCTACTGCTTTAGTGCAAAATATAACATTTTAGATCTACTTCTTTAGAATCTGCCCACTGGTATTAACATGACCTTCAAATCATCAAAAAAAATTTTAACGCCAGAGCCAAATTTAAAAGCATATAACAGCTATGATACTTGATACAGCTGTTCAGTTCAAATTCATAGACAATGCATAACATTGAGTAATGTGCAAAGGAGGTTTCACGGAACCTTTTTATTTCACAAAGTCATACTTCAAAAAAATAAACTATGTTGATTATTAAAAGCCCATTTGATTTTGTTTGTAAACATTCAGTTAATTTCAGAATTGTGAAGCTTCTTTACCGATCTTTGCAGCATCAACGATGGAAGATGACAGATAATGCATCAACGGCCGCTAAGCATCCCTTTGCAATAAACTACTCCTAATTCGGGAGGGAGTCTGTTGTTGCCATGGCAGCAGATAGTGTACGATTGCTGTGAGTCGTGCAGCGTCCTTGTGAAGCAAAATATCAACGAGGCCTTGCCAGTGATCGAACTCGATACAAGAGCTCTGTTCGAGCTGTATTCGATCTTTGCCACGTTGCAAGTAGTGCATTCGCCAGAACTCTAGTAGGTCCCTTGAAAAGAGAGCAAATGCTGATCTACTTACGTCACAAAAAATTACAGCAAACGGATAAAGATATAAACCAGTCCTACCAGAACTTAGACATCAAAAAAGCGCAACCATAACTGCTGATAACCATTTCAACGACTTCAAAAATGTACAAAATATTAAGAAATCATATTTTCTAAAAAAAATATTGGGTTTATTTCTTGATTGAAGTGATCACAGTATGGTAGGAAATTATACTGAAATGTGAGGGTTAGCCTGGTACTGTCAGGGAGATTTTAAATAATTTTTCCTCTGACGGTTTATGTAGCTATTAAGCTTACCTTAAGTTTAGAAGAATGAGTCCAGGGTGGTGTTGAGCTTGCTCTTCAGAAAAAAAGGCCTTGAAAATAAAATCACATACCGATATAAGAAGAAATGTATCGCAAGACGACGAAAGAGCTTTCACAAAACAAATGGTCATCCGAGAAAGGAGTTTAAAATGGCATAACAATAACGAGAAGACCATTGTGATACTCTCAGGTTTGCAATAGGTAGGGTGGCTGGAAGAATTCCTTAGAGGAAAAGCAAGTGTGGTTGGAAGAATTCTTTATGAAAATCAATAGAATTTGGTTGTTTTTGGTTCAAATTTATAACGAGAGAGGACTTCTCCAAATCTGAGATTCTCCTCCTTGTGAGGATTTATTTTGCATGACAGTATTAGGACTAGAAACAAAAAAGAGCTAAAGAACAAGTTTAAAAACAATGAAACTACGAAAAAGTAAAAAATGTTTAAAAATAAAAGAAACAAGGAGTTTTTATCAATTTATTTTTGACTCACAAATAACATAAAATAAAATTTGGGTATTTTTAGGCAACAGGAGGCTAACATACCTGCAAATATTGTCCCAGCTGGCCATGATTATGAGCAAACATCAAGAATATCAAAGTGGTGTTTAAGCAACTGACATTTTCCTACAAAAGAAGACATCTGTACTTAATAAGAATGGTTAAAGATAGATATGATAAGCAAGAAATATGACTGAAAACATTGAAGGAGTTGAGACACATTTTGAATGGAGGAAAAAGCATAAATTTATTTGCGTGGCCATTTTTCTTTGAAAAATGTAAAGAAGCATGAAATAATCACCTGTGTTAAATTATCCACTGAAATCGAAGTGATTAACTTGTACATAAGATACATTTTGTGCTCCCATTTTTTGATGAGATCACTCAGCCTACAGGAATTTTGGCGAAGAAAGGCGCAACTTGACGAAGAGAACCGTTCCAGTGAGAGAACAATGCATCGAATGAACATATTAGAGTCGATTACATTTGACGTCATCGTTGAAATAAAGCGGTCGAACTAGAAGATAAACATAATTACTTTCATTTATCAATTCAATTGTCTACGTCAAACATCGTTGTAAATACATCAAGATGAAATAACGCAAGGAGGAAACATTTTTGACGAATCAGCAAAGTTCGTAATAATATGTCAGTAAAATTTCACCTTACCATATACCATGAGCGGTTCAAAATACCAAAAGGTCCGAAAGCGAGAGAAATAACAATTAAGAAACTTTCCAAGTAATAAATAAAACTAAAATTCCGGCAGCAAGTGATTTCGTCATGAACATTTTTTTCAAAAACTTGCAAGGCCTAACAGCTTTAGGATTTTATCATAAGGTCTACAGTTGCAAAAACACAGTACCTGAGCATCTGCATTGAAGTAGGTATTAAACCTTTTGAAGGCTTCTTCGTTAAATTTCATTAATTCACCCAGAAGATCGAAACTGCTCTGGAGAATTTCTTTAGATTTGGTTTCTGGGTTGTTAATGTGCTCTAGCAAATGCTAAGAAAAAAAAACAATATTCTTCAGCGTAGAATTATAGATATTTATGCAATTTTCAACATTTAGCAGAAGGAAAACACCATTACAAAATGCTGGAAATGAGAACTTGCCAATTGATAAAGTATAACAATCAAATTGGAATTGTGCAGTAAAGAGGATAAATTGAGACCTCAATGACATCACGATTGATGAGGAAATGCTGATCGGGTGGCGAGACACGACCTCTTAAGAACCCTTCGATTGCCCGTGACAACCAGAACCTATTTGAAAAAAAACGATTTTTAAAATCACGAAAATGACCATCAGCATCTTTTCATTCTTGACGTTTTGGCTACAAAAATTAAATATAAACAAAACACTACAGGTTTGATGAAGAAAAAGCAAAGACATTAGCAATAATGTTACAATGTTAGCTTCATCTTTAAAATTGGATCATCATGTCTTAGGGCAAACATATGCGAACAATTTTTTTGCGGTACAGAATTTGAAAATGGCTTTGAAAAAAGCAAACATTTTACAACATACTAACATAGTATGTTGTAAAATGTTTGCTTTTTTCAAAGCCATTTGCAAACATATGCAAAAAAGGTGAGATGAAACTATAATTTGTTCTACCTTAAAGCGTTGTTGGGAGTTGTCCGTTTCAATACATCTAAGATTTTTGTGAGCAATCCTTTTTCCCCACGACATCTCAGTCTAAGTGAGGCAATCAAATTTTAGCTCAAAGCTTAATATGATCAATTTTCTACAAAAATATACACTTTTTCAATGAATCACGGTTACCGTGAAATTTATCCAATCTAAACCCGACAGTAATGTTTGAAAAGATTTCTAATTTATGAGTCTGTAGACTGAATGTATCCAATGCACAAATTTCTTGCTCCAAAACTAAAAAGCTTATTAAATTAAATAGAACCAAGGAATAAGCCACTGCTCGCCTATTCAAGTTGACAATACCTTTTAGATTTATCCAGCCCTTCTGGTACATCAAGCTGGTGATGCTCTAGAATACAAGAGACATACAAATTCTAAATTCTCAATTAACAAATGAAAAAAATTAATCAAAATCGTTATGCCTACCTGCTCTTTTCATTTTCATTTCACAGACACTGTTAACAAGTACGATTGAATTGCAAGCAAATAAAGTTTAGATTTAAAAACACAGCTGTTGAACTTTGAAGCAATGGCTAAGTTTTAAACCAATTTTTCCCTTACGCTAATTCTCAATTGCACTAAACAGTTTCAATGGAAACAGTACCTCTTTAGGTAACAAGGTCTTTGTATTTGTATTTTGATCTACCTAGCACCCGAAGGTAGTTTTTTAGGACACTGAGAAGCTTATGCTTATTGAGCAGTATCCGGGTCCTTCCTCTTGATGTGACCAAACCTAGTGATTCCTTTCCTTGGAATTACAGAGAGCTGGCGAGTCTCCTCACTCTGGGTGAAAGTTTGGTCATGCCAGGGACTCGAACCACGGACCCTTGGGTCTGTAGTCAGCGCCTCTAACAACTGAGCTATCCTCGCATCCTGAAAGGTCTTGATACAATAAAATAAACTTACTGCATATTTTGTACATTTCCTCCACTTCACGTGTTGATAACAGCAGATGCTTCTTCCTACAGAAATATTATATAGCAAAACTTAACAGATGAACATATTAGAAACGTTTATTTCAAAGAAATCATTCGAACTTTCATTTTATTGTTTGAAATTGAATTAAAGAAGAAAGTGTCCCAGCTGATCAGTGTTTAGCGATCAGTTTTTTAACACGATCAGTCTTTAAACAAGCGGTCAGTTTTTTAACACGATCAGTCTTTAAACAAGCGGTCAGTTTTTTAACACGATCAGTCTTTAAACAAGCGGTCAGTTTTTTAACACGATCAGTCTTTAAACAAGCGGTCAGTTTTTTTAGCATCAGTGTTTTCGTGACTTGTATGCCACACTCTTTGATTGGTTTGATAACTTAAAAACTGACTGCAGCTAACAAAAGAAGGAAAATTTTGAAATCAGGAATTGAAGAGAGAAAGTCCAAAAATTAGCTCCAAGAATAAAGCGGTAAAAATCACAAAGACAGAAACAAAAACTTACTCGCTGTGATCGCAAAAACTATGCACAAATCGCAGAAACTGTATTTTCAATGCACTTTCCTGCAAATAAAATAAACAAAACAACACGTCAAAATAAAAATACGCAAGAAAATTTGACTTATCGAAAGAAAATTTGAGAAATACTTTACGGAAGAACCAAGAAAAAGCTTACTGGAGTACAATCACAGTCCTCAGCCTCGGAATGATTGTGAGTGGGGAATCTTTCACTAAAATAAATTCAAAATTTTTCTGAGTTGTGTCTGAAAAATTTGTAGAAATGTGACAAAAATGTGATATGCTGACCTTTAACATAGCAATAGATGATAAGCAGGCTTCAATAACTGGAGACCAAAATGAATTGACTGTTTATCCGATTTACGAACCTTGAATAATTCCAGCCAAGTCGATCAAAAATGTCACTCAGAATTGGAATTAACTTCAAATCACCAAGCTTCGACTGAACCTGAAACGCAAAATCAAATTTTAAAAGAAAAGCAACACACAAGGAAATCGCGAAAGAGGTATGGAAAGAAGAAAAATGGCCAATAAAAAAACGATAAGAAATCAAGGGCACATAGCAAAAGATGGACATAAAAAACTTTATTAATCCAATAACAAGACGGAGTTACCTCGACCTTGCCCTTGCCATTTAAAAATAAGGTGAGAATATATAGAATTTCGACTTTGTACATGACCTGCGAAAGAATGTTTTGCCATTAACAGTGAATTTTTCGTTGCAAAAAAATAAAAACAATGAAAATACTGTCCTATCCTTCCTTAGGAAACGGACTCGACATCAGCTAACGTAAAAGTCGTAGTTCCCGTTGATTTAATTCGAAAATTTAATGAAACTAGTAAGTTTCCTTTTAGAAACAGTCTTAAAATAATTCTACATTGAAAGAAATTGATGTTAGGATCACATGGAAGGATAGTGATTCGTATGTGGAATTACCTCGTGCACGTATCTGAGTCTCCGAGGAATTACAGACGCCAAATCATCGTCAGCAAGGAGATCGTCGCTAGTTTGAGCACCTTGAATGAACAAAAAATGTCAGTTGTCATGTCAGTATGTCAGTATATGCAAACTGGAATCATGCTTTGTGAAGACATATCATTGTGAAATTTTAATGGAAACTGCCTACCTTGGTTAAAATTCAATGTCGCAAGCTCATCGAGAAACGTTGCCACGTTGGCCGATGTGCCATGTATAATCACATTTTCGAGTCTTCGTCCAGCCGATTCGGAGACTGGTGTGCCTGCTACAAAAACGTTTGCTCTTTTAAACTTAAAATACGAAGAGGTATCTGCTGCTAATGGAGGGTTTTGGATAAAGGCCCACCTCTACTCACCTGTCGCGTACAATGCAGGCATTGCTGGGCTTATCCAACCTTGCGCCTTTGATAGATAGCACATGTTTTTTCCTTTTTTGGTTGTGCAGCTTCTCGTATATAAACCAGATAAAAAATAGAAATGGCAACAAAAATAGCACTTACGAAGATTTTTTCCTGCAACTTTCACCATCCGAACCAAAAATTCTGGAAATGACAGCAGCATGGCTACAAAAAACAGTTTTTGTAGAGCAACCAAAATTCTACAGGCAGTCGTCGCTTGAAGCTCGCTAATGCTTAGCAGCAATTAATCTTATTCGATTGAAAGAAATCAGATTTTTTACACTTGTATTCTGTTCTTTTTAAATTACTAGTGTTGTGCTAGTTCCTAAAAGTGATAAAAAGCAAAGATGGTGATGAATTTAATCCTAGAATGTTATTTAAAAATAGCTTGTCTTTGGATAATTTCAGGTGAAAAAGCTCGCACCTTGGTTGGCATCTGCCACTGACTTCTCTACTGCACGGCGCTTCTCCTCCTCATCTTGCGCTAAAACTAAAAACATTGCTCCTTAGGCAAGAGTTGCGCGGTCTGGGTGACATGCAGCCTATCTAACATTTGACATATCAAAAATATTTTTAGGCTTTTCCTAGTGTCAATCATTCTAAATAGTAACGAAATTGCATTTTCAAGAGAGTAAAAGCAGAAGGCAAAGTCACAGTTTACATAGAGATCCCCTCAGAAAACTGCAAAGAAACGAATTCTGTCAAAAGTGATTACATACGCGTGTTGCGATCCTCTGAAAAGTCAATGTCAGCGATAACAATAGAAAGAATTCTGCAAAAACTAGCGAAATTGTCGTCCCTCAATGAAATGATCAGATTGTGAACATTTGCTAAAAGAAAAATTTCACGGACATGCAGACAAAATGTAGACAAAATCAATACAAAATCAAATTAGTACACTCCATTTAAAAGGGAAACAACTGCTTTCCATGCAACAAAAACTTATGATGCAATGACCTTGGTGCTAAACTCTAATCATTCAAAACCTCTAAGAAAGATACTACAAGATGTAGTACAAAGCCCCATTGGACATTACATCATTAAACAATCGTATCATGTAATCACAGAAAGCCAACAACGATAATCGTACGTGAGAGTCAGAAATTTTTGCAAAGTCGCGAATTTATTTGAAAATGGACTGTAAGAAAGTAGTTAATGGAAATGGAAATTTAATCTTGGTTTTCTTGAAAGATGTGATTCAAACATTTGGCAACGAAAACAACATGCCCTATAGCAGATCAGGTATTTGAAAATAGCACGACAGTGGATGCATACAACACTCGTAAGATATGTTTGTGCATTTCAATGCCATTTTTAAATATTGAGGTGCCAAATTATACAAGTGCTGAGCAATACTCAGGTCTCAGATAAACTGAACGAGTCCATAGACAAGCTTATTAAGAACTTCGACTAATGTGCAACAAACATAGATCATCAAAGTTTCAAATGTTGTTTTACAAATGTAATACTTATGAGACATTTTCAAACTGATTCTTTTCCGGAATTAAAAGGACACTTATATTCAAAAATAATTCCGATTTCCTTTGTATATTCAGATGCAAACAATTACATACCAATTTTGGAAAGTTTCACGATCTTTCGATTCGAAGCTAAAAGGTCTTCTAGTACTACGGAGGCACAGCTGTTGAAAGAAAATCTTTACCATAAAACTGCACAACAGCAAGAAAAATTTTCGACAAGGAAAATTAAAAATAAAAATGAGTTTGTAATGAAATAAAATTCAAAATTGCACTCACGAGAAGGTTTTTCTTTCTTCCATCATTATAAAAAGATATTCTATCAGCTCGTCTTTCTTGCTCGCCTCACTAGTCGCACCATCAACCTAAAAAACCATAAAACAGAAAGCTTGCAATTCTATTGAATTTTCTTCTCATTCAGAATGGCACAAAAAAAGAAGTAAATGTCGGAAAATAGTCAAGATATGGTTAGACAAAGAAAATAGTACAAGCAGTTTTAATGCCCTGAATAACAGTCATATAATGTGTCATTAACAGAAGTACAGATTACTGCTGCACAGTAAACCGAATCAATCTTTACTGAGATGAATACGTAGAAAAAAGATTCATTTACAAATATAATAGATATCAACGCTTGATACATACATTGAGAAAAATGTCGTGCAAGATATCTAAGCACATTGATCTTATCTCCAATTGCAAGGCAGCTGGAAAGAAAACTATTAGTTGTGAATAGCAGTGTGTAGATAATTAATCAACATTGAGCAAAATAGTTACCTACAAAACAGCCTCGCGTGGAAAACTATATAATTCCTGGTCTTCAGCTAATGTGTGTGGACCTTATTATGATTTCTTACTTTTGGGTTTGTTAATAGGCTATTATGGAATATTACTCTATTGAAGATGGGAATGAATTTCAATGCTGAAGAGCGAATGTTGCAGAAGGACGAAGGTCAGTCCACTATGGCTTCATTAGGTCAGTCAATACCGCAACTCTTGATGGGCAAAACTATTTTTTAGAGAACCGGCAATAGCGTTTGCAAATATAATGCCGCCATAAATTGTAATTAAAAATGGCTATATGTAAAAACAAGGTGAACTCGTCAATCAGTAGAAACATGAACAATTAGGTGTTTTATTGCTGGAATATTTCATTTTTTATCACTTGTGTTTTGTTTTAGGCCAAAATGGACATTGGTTAAGGCACACCTTGGTGAAAGCATAACTTGGTGAAGGCACATTTTGGCAAAGGCAATATTATCTGGATGTAATTTACAAGAATATTGTAAGCCTACAGCATTGTATATCATAAACTCGTGACAGCTATTAAGTCTCTGAGCAGGAGCATAGAATTCTCTTTGTGACATCAAATGATAACTTCCCCAATAACAGCAATTAATAAAACAGACCAAATTTGGCATACATAACAATTAATACTAGGAAGTAAACTTTTAGAGTACACGAGGCGATTAAATCAAAGCATAAAGGATACATTCTATCGGTATATATAGAGCCCACTGACAGAGAAATTTCAATGAAACAAAGTTTGGTCCATAAATTGCCCAGTTTATCTAAAACTTACTACCATGGCTCAGTAACAATTCCTTGAGATTTGGAATTCAGTTAAACAGACCTTTACAAATGTTTCTTTGCTGTCAAACTTCCTTTTTTTACAGAGCATGGAGAGTCCTTCCGGAGGCACCGGAAACTAGATGATGCTGCGGGGAAAGGAATTGCAGAAAGGGCATCTTGGGGGTGTCAAAGTTCAGGAATCGTCGTTTAGCCAATGATGAAGCCTGGTTGCAGGTGAAGGCCCTGTCTAGGAAGAGAAGGTCTGAGGTCTGGTGGCGTAGCCTCTAGGGAAGATTCGCGTTTCTACGCCCTAAAGACTTTCGAAAATGAGAGAACGTCCATACAAAAACATTTGAATCAAGACTACAGTCAAAGATCATTCTCGTAAATTCTTTCAATTCAATATCAACCATCAAGGGAGACTAAAGCCTGAATACAATGATATAGATATCATTATCTGTTTCTAGATGAGTGTGTAGTTACGCCGAGAGGTTTCGGAAGCCTTGCGGCAGAATCGAAAGAGAAAGCCTTTTGCGAGCGTAGCAAGTAGAAAATTTTTGGCAACCATGCCCTATAGATTACCTAAAAAATTATTTCAGAATGTTTTTTGCAGTCACCTTCTTACAATGGTTTAAAAAGTTGTACAATTTTTTAAAGCAGATCGAATAGAAACATTTTAGATTATGGCCTTAAAATGTCACCCCTTTGCTCACTTTGTATTGCATCTAAGCAATTCAAGGGCACTTTTTGGCTATGCAGTTGGCAAAAAGAGCAGCTCGGTTAGCTGCAAAGGGGCAGGTAGACTGAATTTTTGGAGTACATGCCCACTGTGCCCCTTGGTTCCTATGCCTTTGCTTGACTTTAACATATCATTGATGCCTTGACTGATATATCGGACATGGGAGCAAACGTAGGTAGCAATCTGAAATTTGTTCAGCATGATCAGCTCCTCTTTAGAGAACTACCTCTTTGGTTTTCGATTTTGGATCTAAAACATCAACCAAAACTTGTGATTCTACCATAGGGAACATTTTCTAGAAAACCAAGATTTAGCAAAAAACTAAAATGGCTACATGTTTTGGATAATTGGCATCATTTCTGATCAACGCTCTGGCATTATACACTCTGAAAAGTGTCAGAAAAAAGCTTTAATATGTCAAAATGTTTGCTTTTTCAATTTTCAAAAAGTCATTTTCAATTCTGTACAACCAAACAATTGTTTCAAAGTCACCAATTAAATACCTCTTGCATATAAAGAGAATAACTTTGAACTTTTTGTGGTTAATTTTTCAAAAGAATCATATAGTTAATTTCAAACACAATGTTTGCAAGAAGGTAATGATATGTTAACATACATGAGTGTCTGGGTGTTGCAAACATGTTATTCAGATCTCTTGATGGCCTCACATGTGGATCAAATAAAATTCCTATGATGATCTACAAACAAAAGAAGAGAGGATAAAATCAGGTAGTAAATTGCAAGAGCATAAATTATGCTACTATGATACAAAATGTTACAAAGCTACATTAAATAAGAATGAAAGATCCTACCCCCTCCCCAAAAAACCGAAAAGTTCCCTCGGAGAGCAAGCAGGGCCATTCAACTGTTCTTGACACAATGAGCAAACTTGGACATCTCTTTGATAGTTCAATTTAGCTTAGCTTAAAAGAAACTTGAGCTTTAACTGATATTTTTAGTGAAAATATTTGCTCATACTTCAGAAAATAACAGACTTCTATTTAAGCACAAGAAAGCTTGCCATTAAATTATAGAGGGCTTTTAGTCATTAAACTCAATTCTGAAAATCTAGTTTACCTATACATACACTACCAGTACAAAAGTATTGCAACACCTGCGAAGGCGATTAATGGCGGATCACACAATAATTTTCGTTGTTGTCTAGTTAAGCTATTGTTTAATCAGCCAATGGCGTGCAAATGAAATTGCAAATTCATTGAAGCATTAATTCGAATATTCCATTTTCATTTTTCAAAATTTTAAATCAGCAATTCAAGTAACTTTTAATTAAACAGACATTTTGTGGAGGTGCTTCTGGCTCTGATAAGTACGGAAAATTGCTTTGGAATTGATGCACAAATTTGTTGATGAAATGCACTGGGATCCTGTTTCATTTTCAATAAACTCTCTAAGTCAGTTTTTGTTTGGGCCTTAGAGAATCTTGTGGATTTCAAATCAGATCATTTTTATTGGCAAGAAGAAATATTCGCTTATTTTAGGTTAGGTCTTTGTGATGGCCGAGGAAGGACATAGAGTTTGCAGATTTTCAGGTAAATTTGAGTAAAAATGGCCTTGTAAGGGGGATGTATTGCTTTTTATGATAAAAACTGCCTTCCTCATTTTTCTAGCATTGATTTGATTCCACCAAAGAAACTGTTTTGCATTATTTTGACATGTTTCACTGCATTAACTCGCACGTCACTAGTTCATGATTTACTAATTTATATGGGCCTAACTGTACCCAAAAAATTACCCAAGTTAAGTTGAAAAATTTCGGGGCTAAGGAAGTAGCGAATATTGACTTGATTTGTTGTTTCCTGATCTTTGACTATTTTGCTTTCATTTTCTGTAAAAAAGTTTCGAAATCATTAGAAGTAAAAGACCAGTTACACGAAGTTTATCACAACTACTAACTCCTTATGCTCTCAATATTTTGATTTTACCACTGCAGATATTTTTTCTTATAACTGTAAGATTTCTTAGGTTAATATTGTAATTCTGAGTATTTCGAAATCCTTGATAAATTTCAAAGAATTTGACTACTGGTTTAGCCTGATTTTTTTCTCTTTTAAGGGGAATATTTCAGCGTAAAGATATTAGTTTACAAAACTTCAATTTTTTTGGATGCCATTTTCGCTTGGGTGTTGCAATACTTTTGTCCTAGTAGTGTATACATGTAGATACAGTTGCTATGTGAATGCATAAAGCAGGGAACTCAGAGCAGCAACTTTCCTATTCTATGCACCTAACAAATTCGTTTGTGTGTTGTGAATACTTGAATACTTTCAAAAATACTGATTTGTAAGTGCATAAAAATACCAATTTGTTTAGAAAAAAGAATGTCAATTGAATGAATATCAATGGAAAGTTTTACAAAATTGAATTACATTTGCAAAACTCTAACAAAAAAGGTAAACAAAACTAGAATAGAGATTATTAGAGCAAATTTGCTCTGATCAAACAAGAAACAAACCCCAATGCCACCAAACAAATCAATCAACTGTGATGATCTGCTAAACCCAGGAATATAATTACTGCCATCATCTTTCTGCCTTCTTCTAAACAACATATTGTCTGAAGATTGAATACCATGCAGTTTCTAGAAAACAAGGACAATTTAAAAATTTTCTTAACTTGCATATGGAATACTTTAGTCATAAATGTGAACAATTTTAGATATTTTCAAATAATGCAATGTAAAATTTCCTCATGGGACATCGATGTAGATCAGAAGTATCACAAACAACTGGGGTCTCTTTGGCTCATCTTTTATGGTCAAAAGTTTGAATGAGATTACAACAATTTAGATCTCTTACTCTATACCTGCCTTTATTAATGGCTTGAGACATTAAGCAATTAGACATGTGTAAAGCTATCACTATCCATTTTGATGAACAATGCTGGGGAAAAAGCTGAATATTCATTTTTAACTGAACAATACAAAAAGTAAAATAAATTCATAGATAATGTTTAAAAAGAAACACAAGACAAACATTTACAGTTGGACCATATTAATGTACTATGGTTTTTTCCATGTCAATTATATTGAAATAGCAAAGACATTGATACCTTGAGTAAATCAACAGTTGAGTGACAAGATGCTTCATCTCCATTAATAAAACATGATGAGAGCTGTCTCAGAATAGTTGGGATGCCCCTGGTGGTAAACTTTGATTCTAAACTCTTCAGATATTGAGTTGAAATCTAACAAAACAAAGAAATCAGCATTCAATCAATCAATTAGTCCATAGCCTGTTAGCCAGTTGGTGCACCTACTGCTTGATGTTTGACCATCATGACAGCTCCCTGTTCTGCATGTGATCCCAGGGTACATTTCATGACAACTGTACACTGAAGCTCCACTGCAGCATTTGTTTAGGTATGCCAAAAATATGAGCAGTTAGTCAAACTTATTGTAGGCCAAAAAACTGATTAATAGAAAAAAATGTGGTCAATGAGTCTTTATTATTATTTTTTATGTCAAAAATGTACACAGCTTCCTGTTTTTGACAAGTTTTATGCACAAGTTTTATGTAGAAATTTTTCATTGGTTTGCACCCCGAATGCTGAAAAAACCTGATTGTATACCAAATATCTTAGGGCCTAAGTACATGAGATGCACCCTGGATGATATGGTGACATTCCTGCTCACCGAATCAGCATTAACAATTGCTTAATCAGGCCTGGCCGTTTGTATTTTTATAGGTGAGCTGTGAATCGCTCCCCTCATTTGCTGAGGCGAGCTAAATCAGTAACACATAGAATGTACTTTAAAGACAATCAACAGATGACTTAATAAGCCCCTTTAGTATCTATCAGTTGCCTTTAAACAGTCTTGAAGTCAAGGAGTATGCTGTTTTACTTCTTTCAATTTGTATTTGCTTTAACCGTGACTTTGGCACCCCTTTTACTTGAAGTATTTAAAAGAGCAGGCTCTTTCAGTTTTATGTAAAACTGGCACAACACAAATTAAAATGGCTTTAAAAAACAAATTTTGAAACAAACTTAATTATACATCTAGCACTCTTCAGAGAATAAAACATCAGAACATAGATGGAAAACTCTACGCTAAAATACCCAGTTTTGGATCGAAATAGGCCATCAGAAAACGCGAGGACATGACTGTTGAGGTTTTCCAATAAGTGCCGCTTTCCTATTTGAAATGTTACCAACGGAGTCCTAAGGTGAAAACGAACTTACTTATGTCTACTCAAAAGCAGTCGGCCATGTTTATATAGTAGATAGATTCACAAACTGCTAGATGGAATGATGATCAGGCTTTGCCAATAATGCGAAACATGTCGCCGTTATAGTTTTTCACCCAATCTGGGTTTTTCAGTAAATGCTGCTGGATAGTGGAATTCCATGTTTTGGTTGTCGTTTTTGATTCGCAAAACAGAGTACCTTGTTCTCTTTGAGGGATAGTTTTGTTTCTATTCCTAGAAGGGACCTGCTGTCTTATTATATCCCCAATCTACAATTCCTACCAATTTCTTCGACATTCCTTCCAAAAATATTCCTGTTTTCTTAAGATTGAAAGGTTCTAATCACTACAAACGTACCTTTCGGTTAAATATCCTTTTCCAAATAGATCGAAGTTTATGCCTATCATAACAAAAACCGCCCAACAAGCAAAAAGTTAATTGCAAAAAAATGCAATGACGGGAGAAATCGCTGTTACAAAAATAAACCAATTAACCCTTGTACGTTTTCAGGGTTCTCTGCATAGAAAAAAGGCAAATGAATGGAAATTTTAGGGGAGCGATTCTCCCTTCATGTTCTGTTTAGGAGAGCAATTCATAGCTCGCCTCAGGTTGCGAGGGGAGCGTGGAGGCGAGCGCGAGCTATCGCTCGCCTCAAATGGCCAGGCCTGCTAAATTGCTAAAAAAAATTGCTAAATATAAAGGATCACATCCTAAAATGAAAACTTCAGAAAACACTTTTCTAATGGTGTTTTTATTCGGTTCAAACCACTAAAGTTTCAATCAAGCAACCTTTCAAAAATGTTCGCATCAGGTCCAGACTCTGTGGGATAGAGTAAATTTCAATAGATATAAGCCAGGGAGGAGCCCCCCCCCAAAAAATTCATTGAGCCAATTGACCCCCGTTGGCACTTCAATTTTTGAAAAATTTTCAGCAATGTCGGCACTTTCATAACTTCCACTTCATGATTTTTTTTTCTCATTGTTTGATTTTTTTTCAATTTTTTTCCCATATTTTGAACTAGAATTACCACAGCAGAAATGGTGTTATATTACATCTTTGTGGGTGGTTCACTCACTGTCGGCACTCTGACATTACAGACCCTCCAGCATTTTATTTCTGGCGCCATCCCTGATATAGGCAGATCACCATCTATAAAGTTTTCCCCAGAAGCTTAAAGCTTTACTCTTTTTAAAAATACTACCAATACTGCTATAAATAATTTCTTCTTCGTTTTTATCAATTTGTATCTAATGAACAAAATAGTAATGAACATAAGTAATAAGTAAGCAACTAGTTTGAAAAGATTGGAAAAGGAAAACATAACTTTTTCGCCACCAGAAGCTAGAGCATTATACTAGGGTATATAAACAATCAGGCATAAGTAAGTTTGTCATAGATAATTTCAAGGAAAAATTGAACATACAGACGAGCTATGGATCTTTGAACCTCTACCAGTTATCTGTGACCCAAAGATCTGGAAGTAAATATTTTGGCTTTTCTTTTCCTGGATACTCATTTGTCTTAGCTGCTTCCCCAATTCCGTCATGATGACATTCTATTTTACGTCATTCAGTTTGTATTTCTCGAGATAAATAAGCTTTAATTGTAAAAAAGCTGATCCCTGGAAGCAAACTTTTCGCAGCTTTATCTTGTGAGCGTCCAATAACTATACATCAGCATCCATTTTTGAAAGGACTGAAGCTCAAAAGAGTCATTCAAAAAGCGACACAGCGACGGTCTCTTCCGCGACATGGAATCTTCACAAACTGTGGTCACAATAAATGACTAATGAAATTTTAGCAACAACATTGTAAATATATTTATTGTCAAGCTATTTATTGTCTTTTGTTAGCTGTGTTCACCTAAATCGTCTTCTTGTTTACGGTACAACATCCAAGTTCTGCAATATTTATTAGTTACTGAATTTCGTTTTTGGTGCCTCGTCTCTACAATGAGGCTACGAGGTCCTCTAGGAGCATTTTGACCTTTACGGATTTACGGACAGAAGATCTTTCCGTAGGTTTTTTTAGGAGATTAATAGACCAGGCGAGGAAGGGGGGGGGGTATCGTCACCCATCGAGGGAATTTGCAAGACCAACTCTATTTGGTCAATTTCGATACGCTGATTACGAAAATCGATGTTATACGGGTAAATTCGGTACCTGGAAGCCTCTTTTTGACGTTCAAACCTCGTTTTCGTCCAAATTTGAACGTTGAACGAAAGTTTGTAAATGAATCGATTTTTATCAAGTTTGATGTGCTGATTTCAAAAAGTTATTTTATAAATGTAAATTCAGTACCAGGAAGCCTCTATTTCATGTTCAAACCTCATTTTCATCAAAATTTGAACGTTGAAAAAAGTTTGTAAATTTTTTATTCTCATCAATTTCGATATACTGATTCCGAAGGTTGATCTCATACGGCGGAATTCTGTATGCACTGGTCCCTTTTTCATGCTGAAATCGTTTATTTATCGTTTTCAATATTTCTAGAGTAAAGTCTGCTGCGCACATAAATTTGCTTTAAAAGCTTAAAAAAGATTATGTCAAAAGACAATATAATACTGCTAATAAACATTTAAAGTTGTAAACAATCTTTTGGTGGTACAAAACTTGAAAAAGGCTTTGAAAAAAGAAAACAATTAGTAAACTAAAGCTTTTCGTCTGTTACTCTTCAGAGTTTAAAATGTCAGAACATAGGTCGAAAAATCTACGCTAGGAAATATATATACCCAGTTGTGGATCGAAATAGGCCAATCAGAAACAGGAGCACATGACTGTATAGGTTGACCAATCAGTGCCGCTTGCCTATTGAGAATGTTACCAATTGAGTCTTAGGTGAAAACGAACTCCTTTTGTCTACACAGAAGCGGTTTTTTCGAGCTTATGTAGATAGATTCCAAAACTGCTAGGTAGAACGACGATCGGGCTTTACCAATAATCCGAAACATGTCGCCATTATAGTTTTTTGCACAATCTGGGTTTCCAGTAAATGCTGACCGATAGCAGAATCGCAGGTTTTAGTTGTAATTCTAGATTTGCAAGACCGAGGTGGCTGTTCTCTTTGGTGATGGGTTTTGTTTCTAATATTAGACGGAACATGTTGTTTTGTTCTATCCTCCAATCTTTGGGTAGTGCGTCCTACGTAGCCAGAATCACACTGGCACGTAAATTCATATACAACGGAACTTTTTTGTGTGGCAGGAACGCAGTCATTTTGAATGGACGGAAGGGCCTTTTTCGTACTATAAACAACACGTGGGTTGACTGCAAAGAAACAATTTGCAATGGCCTGTTTTATTTGGCTTGCAAAACGTAGGGAACTGTCACCGATCCAGGGTAGTTCTAGATAGACCGGGCACTTTTGAGGACCAAACTTTACGTCATCCGAGAAATTTCCTCCTTAATGTAAACTGAAATAACATCCTCTGGATAGCCGTTCTCCAGAAAGATCTTAGTTAGTTTTTCCACTGCGCTACTTAAATTGTCATACATAAAATTTATTCAGTGGTCTTGCTTCATGCTGTCTATCATATCGACATTGTCTTCAATTAAAAGGCGAGCAATAGTTGGTCTTCACGCATTCTCCGACATCGATTATGTGTCCATTTCCAAAAAAAGCGAAAAAGTCATTCTGAAAAGCAATGTTAAAGCGCAACGAATTCGTGAGCACTTTTGCAAGGCTTGGAACTGATGTCCAGCCCATCCAAATGCTATCGAGGTCCTGGAGAAGTTTACATGCTTTCTTTACGGTTTTTCAACAACTGTCACCAAGGCCAATGGTGCCCGCTCAAAGAGTTTCTGGAAGATTTTTGAAACTTAAGGGAAAGTTTTTGAACTTAGTTTAATGCCACCGTGTGTTACCAATCTCATTTGCACAAAGCTACATTAGCTTATGTTGCAAACATTTACAGAAATGCAGATCAGTTGCAGTTAAGCATTGGCAGTCCAGTCGATCATGGTTGGGATGCAGCCCGTAACGCATCGTGGAGTAATGACATATACCCAGATAATATTGCGGAGCTGCTTCTAAATATCAATCAAGATGCTGAAGAAGACAATATTGACCCAATGAATGACAATTGCTTTGAGGATGAGTATAGCAATGACTCTGATGACAACGGATACTAGAATGTTTATTCAAAACAATTTTAAATGTTTATTAGCCGTATTATATTGCCTTTGACATAATCTTTTTTAAGCTTTTATAGCAAATTTATGCGAGCAGCAGATTTTACTCTAGAAATATTGAAAACGATAAATAAACGATTTCAGCATGAAAAAGGGACCAGTGCATAAAGAATTCCGCCGTATGAGATCAACCTTCGAAATCAGTATATCGAAATTGATGAGAATAAAAAATTTACTAACTTTTTTTCAACATTCAAATTTTGATGAAAACGAGGTTTGGACATGAAATAGATGCTTCCTGGTACTGAGTTTACATTTATAAAATAATTTTTTGAAATCAGCACATCGAAATTGATAAAAATCGATTCATTTACAAACTTTCGTTCAACGTTCAAGTTTGGACGAAAACGAAGTTTGAACGTGAAATAGAGGCTTCCTGGTACCGAATTTCTTCGTATAACATCGATTTTCGTAATCAGCGTATCGAAATTGATCAAATAGAGTTGGTCTTGCAAATTCCCTCGATGGGTAACGATACCCCCCCCCCCCTCCTTCCTCGCCTGGTCTATAAGAGATATCCTTTGTATCTGCACGCAGGCTATTGTATAGAGGTCTCTATAGATATGTAATGATGATTCAAGAATGTAACCCCATAATTTAAGATATATACGTTATTAAAATCTCTCTATTTCAAACTTTCTGTAATTTTACCTCTTTTTCGATCCTCTGAGAAGAATTTATGAAAAATTTCGCAAAAATTGAGCAATAAACAAACGATATAAGTGTTTTGTTTAATAAATTTTCTCGAAATTTGTTAATTGATAAAGAAAAATTAGCTATTTTTCTTGTATAACTGTCAATATTGCATAAATAGTCATCTGCACTGGTTTTTCAGTATGATCATCCGAAAAGATCAATCTTGGATGCCACAAAGGCATCAGAAAAATTGGGGATCCCAAAGCTATCTATTATGGCACAGAAGGTGCCTGTACTTCTTAGCTTGCCTCTGCTGAAGATTGTAGATAAAAGAGTTGATATCCGGCAAAAACTCGCCATAATTTATGAAAAGAACGTAACATGCATAGAGAGACATTTCAAATGGTCGGGATCTGTACCCTGTGCTATTTTTAAAATATTATGTAAATTGGACCGAAACCAATAAAAAAGAGAGCCTTCAATTGAATATGCTCTTTCTGCATCAGAATAAGAAGAGTGGCGGACGTCCAGAGCAAATCTCTCAAATTTTAACATATAAACAGTTATCTTTATGGACGTTGGTTATTTACAGGTTCTTTGGTTGTATTATTAATTGCATTTGACTTGATTTGAAAGTGTGACAAGCTTAGATTTCATTGAAAGCAAAATCTACTGCTCGAGGCCTGCTGCCGCATAGGCCCATCAAGGCCCAAGGCGCATGGCAGAAGAAATTGGCATTGTAGGTAGGGATAGAGTGGACCTTGGTGTCGAGATCATGAAAGCAATCAATAAAATAAGGGAAAATAAAAAAGGATCAAGTGAGGATACTTTTATAGCTCTCTTCGAAAAGAAAAGTTTCAAAGTCCACCACAAAGGTGTGGCCAGCACCATGATGTGACTGGAGGAGGCCAAGCTGATAGAAAATCGAACGAAAAATGGAGAAGATTCGTACTTTGTTCTTGACTCCGGAAAAATTGACAAGGGAACCAATTTGAGGTTAATTTGCTGCAATGGCGCCGGTGAATTTACGCCGTATACTGAATTCCTCCAGCTGCAGAAGACTGTCGAATCTCTCTAAATTGCTGTGGAAAAGTAGACTGCGTCGCAGTTATAGGGTACACCGACGGATATTAATACAGAAATGATTTTGAGAGAAGAAATTATCCAGCTAAAGAATGAAAACGAAGCCTTGAGGAAAGAACTGAAGAAAAAATAGCCAAATCATGCCATAGGCGTACCGGGTGAGTTCAGGAAGGGGAGGCTGAAATTTTTTTGCCCGAAAAGTAATAACGCCCAAAATTTTAAGGAGTATACTTTAACACGTGTGAGCTTCTAATATTAGTCAAGAAATGATTTAAATGCAACGTAAATAGTGTTAATTAAACTTGGTATTTTTAAAATAATGTTAACTAATAAGCATTTTTAAAACTTAACACATTCTCATTAAAATAAGCAAATCTCTTTCACGGCAGTGACCAAATATATCGATTATTTTATCGATATCTTTTTGTGAAAATTATTTGCATCATTTTCAGCCATTCATACACTGTTTTGCTTTCCTGCCTGTTCTTGTGATTATTGAACAGTTTGCGTTCCACTTCAAGGATGTCAGAAACTCAGGATCTACTTGTAGAAGGAGCAAGCTTAATGAATGGGTTAGCATTCACACTTGCATTCCATAATTACGGGCCAGTGGCGTAACACAGTTTAGGGCACCTTGATTCAGCGTTTTTCAATCTTTTCCATCCACGGCACCTTATTTACGGATAGTTATTAATTTTTTCCAATTTTATAGACCAATTAAGTGAAATTAGAGAATTTTCCACGGCACTCTAGGCAATACCTCAAGGCACGCTAGTGTGTCGTGAAACAGTGGTTTAAAACACCTAAGGGACCCCGACCAAAGGGAGCCCAGGGTGCTTTTACGTCACGATCTTTAAAGCTTTGCTCCAGTTCAAATAACGTTTGAAAATTTTGAAAGTTCCTCAACTGAAGCTCTAAAGCTCAGTTCTCCCTAACTAACGAGAAAATAATTCTCATTTTTATCTTTTTCTATTGTGTTTGACATACTCTACTCCATTTAATGTAATCTTCTTGCTTTCCGTGAATAGAAGTCTTGTAGCAGTTTTTTGCTTAGGGCCCCAGATGCCTCAGTTACGCCAACGCACATAAAATTCGATAGTCGCTATCACTAAATCGAGCATAGGTTATTTCCAAATTACTACAGATTTTCATTGTAGAGACAATGGAACAGAGCTTTGCTTTATAGATGCGTTTCGGGGTCTTTATCCTTGCAAAGAAAATAAGTGTTCTGCCTACTGCCTCTGGCAAGCCTAGTGCGTTGCGCTTTGTCCCTATTAGCTATATGACGTTTCATGTAAAACTTTTCTCTTGAAAATACATGTTTTTTTGGTGGTGGTCTCAATGAAATTGTACAGACCTTGAACAACACCAAGTCTATTTCTTTTTGACTCACTTTCTGCAAGATTCCACGAATGGCAAACGCAGTGGACATAGATGCTCAGCGGAGAATAGTACTCCATTCGCTTTGCCCAGCCCTCATCTTTCCAGCTCGTTTTAAACCGTCGAAGCATTTGCCAACGAGTTTCTACACACGCTTTAAAGCCAAATTTGTACAATTGCTGAAGACCGAGTTTTGTAAAATTTAGCAAAAACTTCCTTTCGGACACCATTCAGTGTAAAATTGACACAAACTGATATTTGTTCGTGCTGATGAAAGTCAGATGTATCATCAATTATGACAGTATTACAGCCTCTTTCTTTTACTTCTTCGACAATCTTTTCAAGCACTTATTGGGCTGTTGCTGTTCTTGTCGCTTTTTTATGTTTTTAGGCCCTATAGATTTTTACCATATTCCATTACTTCCGAAAGTGCTTACGATTACGACCACTTGATTTTTTTCATCTCAGGGCTTTTTAAACATGTTCAAAATGAAGTTTTTCTTATACTTTTTGTTTTTGGAGAAGACTCCTGCCCAAATTTTGCCCGAAAAAACCAGCTGCCCGAACCTAGGAAGGGCTGAAGCCCTCCAGGCCACCCTCCCCCCGTCCCGTACTCCTATGAATCTTGCAGAGTGTTTAAATGTTGAGACTTCGAAGCCAAAATTGCTGCAGTCGATTTGGGGCGATGACGTTTAGTTGAAGATCTTGTCCCCTCCCCCCAACATCCCCCCAACATCCCCCAACATCCCAACAGACTCAAAATAGGTTACATTTAGATACCCTCCACGAAATCATACTGGTAAGACAAAAATGTGGCAACAGTTACTTCAAATGATTTTGGTTTTATCCACATGAATCGGTTTGGTGCGATCAAGGGTAAAGAATTGGACTTCCCTGCGTTGTCTGTGGGAGATACGGTCAGCTCCAACGGGGCGCCATTCAGTATTTCAAAACAACCTGAGGGGCGGCCTGTTAATATCAGGGAAAACAAACTGTGACAAGGAAAGTGCAGCAAGGGAATAATGGAAACTTTTCATTTTCAATTCAATTAAAACTACAATTACAAATTTCACTATTACAAAGGTAATTTGCAATTGGCTAGCCTGGGTTTACAAATAAAAAGACTATCACAAGCACAATAAATTAACAAAAAAAAAGGAAAAAGTGTGTTCGTCATTGTTTGGTTTGGAAGTCGTCAGTAGCAGAGATCGTTAGAATTGAAGAAGTTCAGGATTACTCCAAGATTTATTTCTGCGGCAGAAAATGTAATAGGTAGTACGGATAGTTAAGTTGGTAAGTTTGGAGATCATGAAGCGGAGATGATTCTCGCTGATATCTAGAGCGTTGCACGTGTCGATGAAAGAGGAGCAGGAGAGACCAAAGATACCCAGGGAACTGATAGAAAGATTAACAAACATGATAGAAGAATAGGCTGAGCTTAGGCTGTGAATGAGATTCGAGTATTTCTCTCTTTTGCGGTTAGCATTAACATCCAAGTTAGTTTCGTATCCTACTGTAAGCTCGAGTATGAATAGCCGATGGTCAGAAGTGACTAGAAGTAGATCAGGACGGAAAGAGTCTCCTGTTATGATAGAGGGTGAGAGATAACCTGAAAGGTCTGAGTAAAGAAAGCAATTAGGTATAGCTTTTAAAGACTGTGCTAGGAAGTTCAATGCAGAGTTATGGCGCCATGTGTAGCGGCCTTCTTCGAGGTATGTTTTGCAGCCTGCAACAATGTGAAGTAACGTTTCATAAGGCATATGGCAAAAAGAGCAATCGGACGAGTAATGTCCCATTTAGATAGGTTTTTTCGAGTGGCAAGGGAGTTGCTAAGATATTTGATAATAAAACTATAAATGTTCTTGGGTATGTCGCTTTGAACCGTGGTCCATATTTTAGAGGCTATAGGAAGAGAGTGGTCAAAGATGAAGGAAAGAACGGTACCTTGAGATACAAGATGGTTTTGAAGGAGCTCTTTATGTTCTGATCTAACAGCCTTCAATACTTCTCTAGTATTCCTGTAAACATCATATTGGATGTTCATGCTCTGGCTGGTATTTTTCCACAAAGATTGGATGTTTTTGTTGGGAGAGGATTTCAGTGCATTACGACAAACAGTTTGACACTGCATGAATTTAACAGAAGGAAGAATCAAGTTAAGACCGAACTGGTTTTTTGACAGAATAATGCCACTTAAAGTAGCACTTATGGGTAAATCGAGCCAACGGTGGATAAATGCAGAAACTTGATTATCAAGGTTTTCGACGATCCAGGTATTTGATAGATCGGCTACTGTGAGGTGCCACGAAACTTGTGAGAGAAGATAGCTGTTAAAAAAAAGCAGCTTATGCTTTGGATGGAGAGGATATAATAATAATTTTTTTTTAAACATCTCATTTTCATTGAATACATTTTAAATTTACAATTATACGACTCGCTTTTACAGGTATCATATAATTGGCTTATCTGCATTACAATATTTAAAAGTCAATTAGTTCGGGCCTTAGCCATGGTTTGTTTCGACGACAGAAGATATAGTAGGTGCAGCGGATAGAAATGTTCATGAGTTTCATCAAGATGGATTTAGTTTGATTTGAGTCAAAATTAAGTTGGTGTAGCATGTCAGAGAGAGAGGTAGATGAGGTTCCCAGAATGCCAAGGGCACTCATAGAAAGGTTAACAAAGGTAACACGTTTATAGGCAGGGCTCAGTTCCTTGATAAGATCGCTATATTTCCTAGCTTTTCGAGTACTGTTTTCGTCGATGTTGCTTTCGAACCCAACAGTAAGCTCTAGCATTTAAAGGATTCGATCTTCAGTTACGAAGACAAGATCTGGTCGATAGGAGTCGCCTGTGATTAAAGAAGGTGATAGAAATGAAGGCAGGTCGGCGTAAAGTGAGCTGTTTCTAGGTGTTGAAAGGATTTTAGCCAAATATAGAAGTACAGAATCATGTCTCCAGGTATACCTACCATGTTCAAGATAATTCTTGCAGCTAGAGACTATGTGCTGTAATGATTCTGATTGGAGACAGAAAGAGCAGGCAGATGACTGAGTAATTGACCATTTGCAGAGGTTTTTTCTAGTGGCAAGAGTGTTGTTTAGGTATTTGATGGTAAAGTTGTAAATGTTTTTTGGTAACTTTTGCTGGACACTAGACCAAAGTTGATTAGTTCCCTTAGAAGCAGATTTTAAGATGCACGAGATAATAAATCCTTGAGATGTAAGAACGTTTTCAATGCGGTTTTCGTGTTCACTTTGGATGGATTTGAGAACTTGTTTTGTGTTGCGATAAACGTCATATTGTATGTTTGTACCAGTGCTAGAGTCTTTCCATAAAGAGCGAATCTCTTGGTTTGGGGACAGTCTTAAAGAGTTGCGGATAACTGTTTGGCATTGTAAGAACTTGGTAGATGGAAGAATGAGATTGATGCCAAACTTCGATTTTGGAATGACGAGGCTACTTAGTGAAGCACTTATTGGCAGCTCGAGCCATTGTCTAACAAAGCTTGAAACAACATTGTCTAGATTCTCTGTCACCCATGTCTTGCTTAAATCAGCGATGGTCAGGTTCCAGGAAATTTTGGATAGCACATATCGGTGGTATAACAGAATTTTGTTCTTTGGATGACACGACAATTTGTCGATACTGGACATTAACGAGTTGACAGTTTCCAATAGTTCTGACATATGATCACTATTATCCATAGGAAAGTTGAAGTATCTACCAAGATATTTAAAAGATTTGTCTTTTTCAACAGTGGGAACTATGTTTTTATTGACAATAAGTTTGAGTAGAAACTGAACAGATGAAGTAGATGATTTTTTAATTCCAAATGTTGAGCACTTGTCAACCCGAATATGCATGTTTGCCCAAGAGCACCATCTAGAGAAGTGGTTTAAGAGAATTTGATTTTCGTTTTCTTGACCAGTAACCACTGCCGCATCGTCAGCGAACTGAAACCAATGGACAGGGTTTAAGGAGTTTGTATAGAAGCCGAACTGGTTGAATTTATTATCTGAGATGTAATGAATGAAAGTATTAAAGCAAAGGTTGAAGGTTAATGGGCTAAGGCAATCACCCTGAAGGACACCGCGGCCTACCGGTATAAAAGGGGTACGAAATGTATCGGTTATGATAGATGTTTTAAAATCAGCATAAAGGCTGCAGATAATGTTTTGAATGTGCTCAGGGATGTGGTGATAGCGAAGAACTGCTGGGATCAGATTGTGATGGACTTCACCGAAAGCATTCTTTAGGTCTAGTAATGTGATGACGACAGCTCGCTGTTTGATTCGAGCTTTATTAATGATAGAAGCCATGTGTGCAGTATGTTCGAATGTTCCAGACAGTCTTGGAAGAAACCCTTTTTGAATTCTGTGTTCAATGTACATGTTTGCGGAGAGAAATGCAAACATCGAATCGCGTAGGCAAGATGTGAATATTTTCAGTGGAATGGTTTCAAGGGTGATAGGGCGGAAGTTTTCAGGATTAGATGCATCGCCCCGTTTATGGATTAGCACTGTGCAGGCCAGTTTCCACTCCTCAGGTATATCACCCGAACTCCAAATTATTCGAATTAGCTCAGTCATGTATGTACGGAGATATGGACATCTTTTAAAAGGTATTATTGATAGCTTGTCAAGCGGACAAGGCGAACCAGACGACTTCATTCGACGAACAACTTTCGTGGTTTGATGGTAAGAAGGAGGATCTAGATTGTATGGAACTGAAGGGAGAGATAGAGATGGGATCCAGTCTGGAACTTTGAAAGAGTTTGTGGGATTGAGTTTACAAAAAAAAGTGCGGAAGAAGTCGGTACACACAGATACGTTGAAGGAAGGTAAACTCGATTTGTCCTTTTTAAGAGTTTTCTTAAGATATCCCCAAAAGTTCTTCTGGATTTCAGCATCATGATTGCAGTTGTTTGTATCGCTGTTTGGTACCACTTTGGAACGCAAAAGCCGAGATACATAGCGAATTTCACAGAGGGGAGCTTGTGATTCTTTGAGACATTTCAGGCAAGACTTGAGTGAACTTTTTGTCTTTTGTGTGTGAACGTGTTTGTATTTTTCAATTAAATTTGTATTAATCACGTCGTCTGATACTCCATAATTGATTTGAAAATAATCATAGATGACTGAGTTCATTGTTTTTATGGAAACGTTGACGTTAGATGGGTTGATTTCTGTTAAAGGCAATGTTGCAGCGAAGTAGGTGTTGGCAGTTTTCCATTGTTCGTCGTTTTTTGGTAGCTTAATTCCGAGTTTGATTTCAGGCACATTCGAATAATCAAAGCGATTCAACTGTTCAGCTGCGTTCGATCCACCATCATAGCTATTATCAATTTCGCTTTGAACGGTTTCAAACGTTTCACCCTCAAGGCCTTTGATCGCTCTGCAGCTGCGCTGGTGCATTTTCAAACCTCGAAGACCGTTACAAACTTTTCCACAACAACACTGAACATGTGAGCAATTACTTGTTGTCGAATGGGTCTCGGAAACGGGTAGAAACACTTCACTTGTTGAATTTATGCTTTTCCTGTTTGAATCTCTTCCACTCAAACTAAGAAGGTACGAGCAAAGGACGCGACAATACCAAATTAATCGAATGTTTCAATATGACCAAAAGAAGGTATATCAACAACTACAGGGTAAAGACAAAAAAGAGAATACAACACCAGATGCAGATGAAAGTAGAAAATTTTGGTCGAACATATGGGACAACGAAACACAGCACAATAAAAAGGCTAAGTGGTTAGAGGAGTTAAAAAACAACAAACCTAATCTATCACAAAATGACATTGAAATAACAACTAGAATGGTAAATCAGCAAGCCAAGAAGATACCTAACTGGAAAGCTCCTGGCCCTGATGGAGTCCAGGGGTTTTGGATAAAGAAACTTACATCTCTACACGAAAGAATTGCTGCCCAACTCAATGATTTGATAAATGATGAAATAGAAATACCCTCGTGGATGACCACCGGCAGAACTGTGCTATGTCAAAAGGATCCAAAAAATGGCAATGCAGTGGATAACTATAGACCCATATCCTGCTTGCCATTAATGTGGAAGCTGTTGACAGGAATCATCTCTGGAAATGTCTACACGTTCTTGGATGAGAATGAGATGTTACCTGAAGAACAAAAAGGCTGTAAAAGAAATAGCAGGGGTACAAAGGATCAGCTTCTGGTGGATAAGACGATTCTTGCTGATTGTAAAAGGAGGCATAAAAACTTAGCCATGGCGTGGGTTGACTATAAGAAAGCCTACGACATGGTTCCCCACAGCTGGATAATAGAATGTCTAAGGCTCTATAGAGTATCAGACAATTTTGTTAACTTTATAGAAAGATCGATGACCAACTGGAAAGTACAACTGACATCGTGTGGTAAAACTCTAGGGCTTGTAAATATTCGCAGAGGAATATTCCAAGGAGACAGCCTATCACCACTTTTGTTCGTCATTTGCATGATACCCCTTACCGAAGTCCTCAGAAAAGTCAAAATGGGATATACATTGGATGGTGTTAAGATCAATCATCTGTTGTTCATGGACGACTTAAAGTTGTTCGCGAAAAACGAGAATGAAATTGACAGTCTAACATCTACTGTCAACCTTATTAGTCAAGATATAGGAATGGAATTTGGCATAAAAAAGTGTGGTGTTGTGACCTTAAGAAGGGGAACCTAACAGGAAGTGCAGGGATTGAACTTGTCAATGGGGAAAAGATCAAGGAGGTTGGTGAAGAAGGATATAAGTATCTGGGAATAACAGAGTTGGATAGAATAAAAGAAGAGGAGATGAAGAAAATATTTCAAAGATAATATTTCAGAAGGGTTAGACTTGTCATGCAGTCAAAACTCAATGGAAGGAATAAGATTAAAGCAACAAATACCTGGGCAATCTCCCTGATGCGCTATGGAGCAGGAATAATTAAATGGAGAAAAGACGAGCTAGAAAGTATGGACAGAAGAACCAGGAAATTAATGACAATGAGTAAAGAACTTCATCCTAGAAGCGATGTAGCAAGAATTTATGTTAGCAGGAAAAAGGGTGGTAGGGGGCTGATAAGTTGTGAGTATTGTATTGAAAATGAGACAAACAACCTAGCTTGGTATGTGAAGCATCCTAGAGGCAATATTATGTCAAAAATGAGAGACCTTGGGGCAATGAATACTGAGGAGGCAGTAGCACCGAATGAACATAAGAATGAGACAAAAAGGCGCTTGGAGAAACGATGGAAAGATAAGCCGATGTATGGGCAATTTACTAAGAATACTGACGGAATTGATTGGGAAAAAAGCTGGACATGGTTAAGGAACGGAGATCTGAAAGGGTGCACTGAAGCATTAGTGTGTAGTGCACAGGAGCAGGCGCTGCGCACTAATTATACCAAGCACTACATTGATAAAACAAGTGATACGCCTTTATGTAGAATGTGCGGTGACAAGGGAAAAACAGTTAGTCATCTGGTGAGCGAATGTGCTAAACTGGCACAGACAGAATATAAAAGACGACACGACAATGTGGCAAGGTATATTCATTGGTTGTTAGCGGAAAAGTGCGGATTTGAAAGAGCCACAAAATTGTATGAACAGAAACCTGAAGGAGTTTTAGAGAATCACAAGTTTAAGCTACTGTGGGATTTTATGATTCAATGTGATAGGGTTGTTGAAGCTAGAAGGCCAGACATTGTTGTCGTTGACAAGGAAAAAAAGGATGTGAAGATAATCGATATTGCCATTCCTGGTGATAATAGAGTAAAAGGTAAAGAACAAGAAAAAATTGAGAAATATCAACCATTAAAGGAGCAAATCGGAAATCTGTGGAATATGAAGAAGGTGACAGTCATCCCTGTTGTGATTGGGGCATTAGGGTGCATATCATATTGTTTTGAAAAGCACATGGAAAAGATCGGAATTGATGTAAAGTTACAGGTGATACAAAAGGCAGCACTGCTAGGAACAGCCAGGATTTTGAGACAGACATTGTCTATGTAAATTTGAGATGACAGAATGGGACCTTTGTCAGCTTGTTGCTGACTGCTCCCTCCTATATTATCCGGACCAATTAACACCTAGGTGTCTGTGAATCACTTAATTAACCATAATAATAATAATTTTTTTTTTAAACATCTCATTTTCATTGAATACATTTTAAATTTACAATTATACGACTCGCTTTTACAGGCATCATATAATTGGCTTATCTGCATTACAACATTTAAAAGTCAATTAGTTCGGGGCTTAGCCATGGTTTGTTTCGACGACAGAAGATATAGTAGGTGCAGCGGATAGAAATGTTCATGAGTTTCATCAAGATGGATTTAGTTTGATTTGAGTCAAAATTAAGTTGGTGTAGCATGTCAGAGAGAGAGGTAGATGAGGTTCCCAGAATGCCAAGGGCACTCATAGAAAGGTTAACAAAGGTAACACGTTTATAGGCAGGGCTCAGTTCCTTGATAAGGTCGCTATATTTCCTAGCTTTTCGAGTACTGTTTTCGTCGATGTTGCTTTCGAACCCAACAGTAAGCTCTAGCATGTAGAGGATTCGATCTTCAGTTACGAAGACAAGATCTGATCGATAGGAGTCGCCTGTGATTAAAGAAGGTGATAGAAATGAAGGCAGGTCGGCGTAAAGTGAGCTGTTTCTAGGTGTTGAAAGGATTTTAGCCAAATATAGAAGTACAGAATCATGTCTCCAGGTATACCTACCATGTTCAAGATAATTCTTGCAGCTAGAGACTATGTGCTGTAATGATTCTGATTGGAGACAGAAAGAGCAGGCAGATGACTGAGTAATTGACCATTTGCAGAGGTTTTTTCTAGTGGCAAGAGTGTTGTTTAGGTATTTGATGGTAAAGTTGTAAATGTTTTTTGGTAACTTTTGCTGGACACTAGACCAAAGTTGATTAGTTCCCTTAGAAGCAGATTTTAAGATGCACGAGATAATAAATCCTTGAGATGTAAGAACGTTTTCAATGCGGTTTTCGTGTTCACTTTGGATGGATTTGAGAACTTGTTTTGTGTTGCGATAAACGTCATATTGTATGTTTGTACCAGTGCTAGAGTCTTTCCATAAAGAGCGAATCTCTTGGTTTGGGGATAGTCTTAAAGAGTTGCGGATAACTGTTTGGCATTGTAAGAACTTGGTAGATGGAAGAATGAGATTGATGCCAAACTTCGATTTTGGAATGACGAGGCTACTTAGTGAAGCACTTATTGGCAGCTCGAGCCATTGTCTAACAAAGCTTGAAACAACATTGTCTAGATTCTCTGTCACCCATGTCTTGCTTAAATCAGCGATGGTCAGGTTCCAGGAAATTTTGGATAGCACATATCGGTGGTATAACAGAATTTTGTTCTTTGGATGACACGACAATTTGTCGATACTGGACATTAACGAGTTGACAGTTTCCAATAGTTCTGACATATGATCACTATTATCCATAGGAAAGTTGAAGTATCTACCAAGATATTTAAAAGATTTGTCTTTTTCAACAGTGGGAACTATGTTTTTATTGACAATAAGTTTGAGTAGAAACTGAACAGATGAAGTAGATGATTTTTTAATTCCAAATGTTGAGCACTTGTCAACCCGAATATGCATGTTTGCCCAAGAGCACCATCTAGAGAAGTGGTTTAAGAGAATTTGATTTTCGTTTTCTTGACCAGTAACCACTGCCGCATCGTCAGCGAACTGAAACCAATGGACAGGGTTTAAGGAGTTTGTATAGAAGCCGAACTGGTTGAATTTATTATCTGAGATGTAATGAATGAAAGTATTAAAGCAAAGGTTGAAGGTTAATGGGCTAAGGCAATCACCCTGAAGGACACCGCGGCCTACCGGTATAAAAGGGGTACGAAATGTATCGGTTATGATAGATGTTTTAAAATCAGCATAAAGGCTGCAGATAATGTTTTGAATGTGCTCAGGGATGTGGTGATAGCGAAGAACTGCTGGGATCAGATTGTGATGGACTTCACCGAAAGCATTCTTTAGGTCTAGTAATGTGATGACGACAGCTCGCTGTTTGATTCGAGCTTTATTAATGATAGAAGCCATGTGTGCAGTATGTTCGAATGTTCCAGACAGTCTTGGAAGAAACCCTTTTTGAATTCTGTGTTCAATGTACATGTTTGCGGAGAGAAATGCAAACATCGAATCGCGTAGGCAAGATGTGAATATTTTCAGTGGAATGGTTTCAAGGGTGATAGGGCGGAAGTTTTCAGGATTAGATGCATCGCCCCGTTTATGGATTAGCACTGTGCAGGCCAGTTTCCACTCCTCAGGTATATCACCCGAACTCCAAATTATTCGAATTAGCTCAGTCATGTATGTACGGAGATATGGACATCTTTTAAAAGGTATTATTGATAGCTTGTCAAGCGGACAAGGCGAACCAGACGACTTCATTCGACGAACAACTTTCGTGGTTTGATGGTAAGAAGGAGGATCTAGATTGTATGGAACTGAAGGGAGAGATAGAGATGGGATCCAGTCTGGAACTTTGAAAGAGTTTGTGGGATTGAGTTTACAAAAAAAAGTGCGGAAGAAGTCGGTACACACAGATACGTTGAAGGAAGGTAAACTCGATTTGTCCTTTTTAAGAGTTTTCTTAAGATATCCCCAAAAGTTCTTCTGGATTTCAGCATCATGATTGCAGTTGTTTGTATCGCTGTTTGGTACCACTTTGGAACGCAAAAGCCGAGATACATAGCGAATTTCACAGAGGGGAGCTTGTGATTCTTTGAGACATTTCAGGCAAGACTTGAGTGAACTTTTTGTCTTTTGTGTGTGAACGTGTTTGTATTTTTCAATTAAATTTGTATTAATCACGTCGTCTGATACTCCATAATTGATTTGAAAATAATCATAGATGACTGAGTTCATTGTTTTTATGGAAACGTTGACGTTAGATGGGTTGATTTCTGTTAAAGGCAATGTTGCAGCGAAGTAGGTGTTGGCAGTTTTCCATTGTTCGTCGTTTTTTGGTAGCTTAATTCCGAGTTTGATTTCAGGCACATTCGAATAATCAAAGCGATTCAACTGTTCAGCTGCGTTCGATCCACCATCATAGCTATTATCAATTTCGCTTTGAACGGTTTCAAACGTTTCACCCTCAAGGCCTTTGATCGCTCTGCAGCTGCGCTGGTGCATTTTCAAACCTCGAAGACCGTTACAAACTTTTCCACAACAACACTGAACATGTGAGCAATTACTTGTTGTCGAATGGGTCTCGGAAACGGGTAGAAACACTTCACTTGTTGAATTTATGCTTTTCCTGTTTGAATCTCTTCCACTCAAACTAAGAAGGTACGAGCAAAGGACGCGACAATACCAAATTAATCGAATGTTTCAATATGACCAAAAGAAGGTATATCAACAACTACAGGGTAAAGACAAAAAAGAGAATACAACACCAGATGCAGATGAAAGTAGAAAATTTTGGTCGAACATATGGGACAACGAAACACAGCACAATAAAAAGGCTAAGTGGTTAGAGGAGTTAAAAAACAACAAACCTAATCTATCACAAAATGACATTGAAATAACAACTAGAATGGTAAATCAGCAAGCCAAGAAGATACCTAACTGGAAAGCTCCTGGCCCTGATGGAGTCCAGGGGTTTTGGATAAAGAAACTTACATCTCTACACGAAAGAATTGCTGCCCAACTCAATGATTTGATAAATGATGAAATAGAAATACCCTCGTGGATGACCACCGGCAGAACTGTGCTATGTCAAAAGGATCCAAAAAATGGCAATGCAGTGGATAACTATAGACCCATATCCTGCTTGCCATTAATGTGGAAGCTGTTGACAGGAATCATCTCTGGAAATGTCTACACGTTCTTGGATGAGAATGAGATGTTACCTGAAGAACAAAAAGGCTGTAAAAGAAATAGCAGGGGTACAAAGGATCAGCTTCTGGTGGATAAGACGATTCTTGCTGATTGTAAAAGGAGGCATAAAAACTTAGCCATGGCGTGGGTTGACTATAAGAAAGCCTACGACATGGTTCCCCACAGCTGGATAATAGAATGTCTAAGGCTCTATAGAGTATCAGACAATTTTGTTAACTTTATAGAAAGATCGATGACCAACTGGAAAGTACAACTGACATCGTGTGGTAAAACTCTAGGGCTTGTAAATATTCGCAGAGGAATATTCCAAGGAGACAGCCTATCACCACTTTTGTTCGTCATTTGCATGATACCCCTTACCGAAGTCCTCAGAAAAGTCAAAATGGGATATACATTGGATGGTGTTAAGATCAATCATCTGTTGTTCATGGACGACTTAAAGTTGTTCGCGAAAAACGAGAATGAAATTGACAGTCTAACATCTACTGTCAACCTTATTAGTCAAGATATAGGAATGGAATTTGGCATAAAAAAGTGTGGTGTTGTGACCTTAAGAAGGGGAACCTAACAGGAAGTGCAGGGATTGAACTTGTCAATGGGGAAAAGATCAAGGAGGTTGGTGAAGAAGGATATAAGTATCTGGGAATAACAGAGTTGGATAGAATAAAAGAAGAGGAGATGAAGAAAATATTTCAAAGATAATATTTCAGAAGGGTTAGACTTGTCATGCAGTCAAAACTCAATGGAAGGAATAAGATTAAAGCAACAAATACCTGGGCAATCTCCCTGATGCGCTATGGAGCAGGAATAATTAAATGGAGAAAAGACGAGCTAGAAAGTATGGACAGAAGAACCAGGAAATTAATGACAATGAGTAAAGAACTTCATCCTAGAAGCGATGTAGCAAGAATTTATGTTAGCAGGAAAAAGGGTGGTAGGGGGCTGATAAGTTGTGAGTATTGTATTGAAAATGAGACAAACAACCTAGCTTGGTATGTGAAGCATCCTAGAGGCAATATTATGTCAAAAATGAGAGACCTTGGGGCAATGAATACTGAGGAGGCAGTAGCACCGAATGAACATAAGAATGAGACAAAAAGGCGCTTGGAGAAACGATGGAAAGATAAGCCGATGTATGGGCAATTTACTAAGAATACTGACGGAATTGATTGGGAAAAAAGCTGGACATGGTTAAGGAACGGAGATCTGAAAGGGTGCACTGAAGCATTAGTGTGTAGTGCACAGGAGCAGGCGCTGCGCACTAATTATACCAAGCACTACATTGATAAAACAAGTGATACGCCTTTATGTAGAATGTGCGGTGACAAGGGAAAAACAGTTAGTCATCTGGTGAGCGAATGTGCTAAACTGGCACAGACAGAATATAAAAGACGACACGACAATGTGGCAAGGTATATTCATTGGTTGTTAGCGGAAAAGTGCGGATTTGAAAGAGCCACAAAATTGTATGAACAGAAACCTGAAGGAGTTTTAGAGAATCACAAGTTTAAGCTACTGTGGGATTTTATGATTCAATGTGATAGGGTTGTTGAAGCTAGAAGGCCAGACATTGTTGTCGTTGACAAGGAAAAAAAGGATGTGAAGATAATCGATATTGCCATTCCTGGTGATAATAGAGTAAAAGGTAAAGAACAAGAAAAAATTGAGAAATATCAACCATTAAAGGAGCAAATCGGAAATCTGTGGAATATGAAGAAGGTGACAGTCATCCCTGTTGTGATTGGGGCATTAGGGTGCATATCATATTGTTTTGAAAAGCACATGGAAAAGATCGGAATTGATGTAAAGTTACAGGTGATACAAAAGGCAGCACTGCTAGGAACAGCCAGGATTTTGAGACAGACATTGTCTATGTAAATTTGAGATGACAGAATGGGACCTTTGTCAGCTTGTTGCTGACTGCTCCCTCCTATATTATCCGGACCAATTAACACCTAGGTGTCTGTGAATCACTTAATTAACCATAATAATAATAATTTTTTTTTTAAACATCTCATTTTCATTGAATACATTTTAAATTTACAATTATACGACTCGCTTTTACAGGCATCATATAATTGGCTTATCTGCATTACAACATTTAAAAGTCAATTAGTTCGGGGCTTAGCCATGGTTTGTTTCGACGACAGAAGATATAGTAGGTGCAGCGGATAGAAATGTTCATGAGTTTCATCAAGATGGATTTAGTTTGATTTGAGTCAAAATTAAGTTGGTGTAGCATGTCAGAGAGAGAGGTAGATGAGGTTCCCAGAATGCCAAGGGCACTCATAGAAAGGTTAACAAAGGTAACACGTTTATAGGCAGGGCTCAGTTCCTTGATAAGGTCGCTATATTTCCTAGCTTTTCGAGTACTGTTTTCGTCGATGTTGCTTTCGAACCCAACAGTAAGCTCTAGCATGTAGAGGATTCGATCTTCAGTTACGAAGACAAGATCTGATCGATAGGAGTCGCCTGTGATTAAAGAAGGTGATAGAAATGAAGGCAGGTCGGCGTAAAGTGAGCTGTTTCTAGGTGTTGAAAGGATTTTAGCCAAATATAGAAGTACAGAATCATGTCTCCAGGTATACCTACCATGTTCAAGATAATTCTTGCAGCTAGAGACTATGTGCTGTAATGATTCTGATTGGAGACAGAAAGAGCAGGCAGATGACTGAGTAATTGACCATTTGCAGAGGTTTTTCCTAGTGGCAAGAGTGTTGTTTAGGTATTTGATGGTAAAGTTGTAAATGTTTTTTGGTAACTTTTGCTGGACACTAGACCAAAGTTGATTAGTTCCCTTAGAAGCAGATTTTAAGATGCACGAGATAATAAATCCTTGAGATGTAAGAACGTTTTCAATGCGGTTTTCGTGTTCACTTTGGATGGATTTGAGAACTTGTTTTGTGTTGCGATAAACGTCATATTGTATGTTTGTACCAGTGCTAGAGTCTTTCCATAAAGAGCGAATCTCTTGGTTTGGGGACAGTCTTAAAGAGTTGCGGATAACTGTTTGGCATTGTAAGAACTTGGTAGATGGAAGAATGAGATTGATGCCAAACTTCGATTTTGGAATGACGAGGCTACTTAGTGAAGCACTTATTGGCAGCTCGAGCCATTGTCTAACAAAGCTTGAAACAACATTGTCTAGATTCTCTGTCACCCATGTCTTGCTTAAATCAGCGATGGTCAGGTTCCAGGAAATTTTGGATAGCACATATCGGTGGTATAACAGAATTTTGTTCTTTGGATGACACGACAATTTGTCGATACTGGACATTAACGAGTTGACAGTTTCCAATAGTTCTGACATATGATCACTATTATCCATAGGAAAGTTGAAGTATCTACCAAGATATTTAAAAGATTTGTCTTTTTCAACAGTGGGAACTATGTTTTTATTGACAATAAGTTTGGGTAGAAACTGAACAGAGGAAGTAGATGATTTTTTAATTCCAAATGTTGAGCACTTGTCAACCCGAATATGCATATTTGCCCAAGAGCACCATCTAGAGAAGTGGTTTAAGAGAATTTGATTTTCGTTTTCTTGACCAGTAACCACTGCCGCATCGTCAGCGAACTGAAACCAATGGACAGGGTTTAAGGAGTTTGTATAGAAGCCGAACTGGTTGAATTTATTATCTGAGATGTAATGAATGAAAGTATTAAAGCAAAGGTTGAAGGTTAATGGGCTAAGGCAATCACCCTGAAGGACACCGCGGCCTACCGGTATAAAAGGGGTACGAAATGTATCGGTTATGATAGATGTTTTAAAATCAGCATAAAGGCTGCAGATAATGTTTTGAATGTGCTCAGGGATGTGGTGATAGCGAAGAACTGCTGGGATCAGATTGTGATGGACTTCACCGAAAGCATTCTTTAGGTCTAGTAATGTGATGACGACAGCTCGCTGTTTGATTCGAGCTTTATTAATGATAGAAGCCATGTGTGCAGTATGTTCGAATGTTCCAGACAGTCTTGGAAGAAACCCTTTTTGAATTCTGTGTTCAATGTACATGTTTGCGGAGAGAAATGCAAACATCGAATCGCGTAGGCAAGATGTGAATATTTTCAGTGGAATGGTTTCAAGGGTGATAGGGCGGAAGTTTTCAGGATTAGATGCATCGCCCCGTTTATGGATTAGCACTGTGCAGGCCAGTTTCCACTCCTCAGGTATATCACCCGAACTCCAAATTATTCGAATTAGCTCAGTCATGTATGTACGGAGATATGGACATCTTTTAAAAGGTATTATTGATAGCTTGTCAAGCGGACAAGGCGAACCAGACGACTTCATTCGACGAACAACTTTCGTGGTTTGATGGTAAGAAGGAGGATCTAGATTGTATGGAACTGAAGGGAGAGATAGAGATGGGATCCAGTCTGGAACTTTGAAAGATTTTGTGGGATTGAGTTTACAAAAAAAAGTGCGGAAGAAGTCGGTACACACAGATACGTTGAAGGAAGGTAAACTCGATTTGTCCTTTTTAAGAGTTTTCTTAAGATATCCCCAAAAGTTCTTCTGGATTTCAGCATCATGATTGCAGTTGTTTGTATCGCTGTTTGGTACCACTTTGGAACGCAAAAGCCGAGATACATAGCGAATTTCACAGAGGGGAGCTTGTGATTCTTTGAGACATTTCAGGCAAGACTTGAGTGAACTTTTTGTCTTTTGTGTGTGAACGTGTTTGTATTTTTCAATTAAATTTGTATTAATCACGTCGTCTGATACTCCATAATTGATTTGAAAATAATCATAGATGACTGAGTTCATTGTTTTTATGGAAACGTTGACGTTAGATGGGTTGATTTCTGTTAAAGGCAATGTTGCAGCGAAGTAGGTGTTGGCAGTTTTCCATTGTTCGTCGTTTTTTGGTAGCTTAATTCCGAGTTTGATTTCAGGCACATTCGAATAATCAAAGCGATTCAACTGTTCAGCTGCGTTCGATCCACCATCATAGCTATTATCAATTTCGCTTTGAACGGTTTCAAACGTTTCACCCTCAAGGCCTTTGATCGCTCTGCAGCTGCGCTGGTGCATTTTCAAACCTCGAAGACCGTTACAAACTTTTCCACAACAACACTGAACATGTGAGCAATTACTTGTTGTCGAATGGGTCTCGGAAACGGGTAGAAACACTTCACTTGTTGAATTTATGCTTTTCCTGTTTGAATCTCTTCCACTCAAACTAAGAAGGTACGAGCAAAGGACGCGACAATACCAAATTAATCGAATGTTTCAATATGACCAAAAGAAGGTATATCAACAACTACAGGGTAAAGACAAAAAAGAGAATACAACACCAGATGCAGATGAAAGTAGAAAATTTTGGTCGAACATATGGGACAACGAAACACAGCACAATAAAAAGGCTAAGTGGTTAGAGGAGTTAAAAAACAACAAACCTAATCTATCACAAAATGACATTGAAATAACAACTAGAATGGTAAATCAGCAAGCCAAGAAGATACCTAACTGGAAAGCTCCTGGCCCTGATGGAGTCCAGGGGTTTTGGATAAAGAAACTTACATCTCTACACGAAAGAATTGCTGCCCAACTCAATGATTTGATAAATGATGAAATAGAAATACCCTCGTGGATGACCACCGGCAGAACTGTGCTATGTCAAAAGGATCCAAAAAATGGCAATGCAGTGGATAACTATAGACCCATATCCTGCTTGCCATTAATGTGGAAGCTGTTGACAGGAATCATCTCTGGAAATGTCTACACGTTCTTGGATGAGAATGAGATGTTACCTGAAGAACAAAAAGGCTGTAAAAGAAATAGCAGGGGTACAAAGGATCAGCTTCTGGTGGATAAGACGATTCTTGCTGATTGTAAAAGGAGGCATAAAAACTTAGCCATGGCGTGGGTTGACTATAAGAAAGCCTACGACATGGTTCCCCACAGCTGGATAATAGAATGTCTAAGGCTCTATAGAGTATCAGACAATTTTGTTAACTTTATAGAAAGATCGATGACCAACTGGAAAGTACAACTGACATCGTGTGGTAAAACTCTAGGGCTTGTAAATATTCGCAGAGGAATATTCCAAGGAGACAGCCTATCACCACTTTTGTTCGTCATTTGCATGATACCCCTTACCGAAGTCCTCAGAAAAGTCAAAATGGGATATACATTGGATGGTGTTAAGATCAATCATCTGTTGTTCATGGACGACTTAAAGTTGTTCGCGAAAAACGAGAATGAAATTGACAGTCTAACATCTACTGTCAACCTTATTAGTCAAGATATAGGAATGGAATTTGGCATAAAAAAGTGTGGTGTTGTGACCTTAAGAAGGGGAACCTAACAGGAAGTGCAGGGATTGAACTTGTCAATGGGGAAAAGATCAAGGAGGTTGGTGAAGAAGGATATAAGTATCTGGGAATAACAGAGTTGGATAGAATAAAAGAAGAGGAGATGAAGAAAATATTTCAAAGATAATATTTCAGAAGGGTTAGACTTGTCATGCAGTCAAAACTCAATGGAAGGAATAAGATTAAAGCAACAAATACCTGGGCAATCTCCCTGATGCGCTATGGAGCAGGAATAATTAAATGGAGAAAAGACGAGCTAGAAAGTATGGACAGAAGAACCAGGAAATTAATGACAATGAGTAAAGAACTTCATCCTAGAAGCGATGTAGCAAGAATTTATGTTAGCAGGAAAAAGGGTGGTAGGGGGCTGATAAGTTGTGAGTATTGTATTGAAAATGAGACAAACAACCTAGCTTGGTATGTGAAGCATCCTAGAGGCAATATTATGTCAAAAATGAGAGACCTTGGGGCAATGAATACTGAGGAGGCAGTAGCACCGAATGAACATAAGAATGAGACAAAAAGGCGCTTGGAGAAACGATGGAAAGATAAGCCGATGTATGGGCAATTTACTAAGAATACTGACGGAATTGATTGGGAAAAAAGCTGGACATGGTTAAGGAACGGAGATCTGAAAGGGTGCACTGAAGCATTAGTGTGTAGTGCACAGGAGCAGGCGCTGCGCACTAATTATACCAAGCACTACATTGATAAAACAAGTGATACGCCTTTATGTAGAATGTGCGGTGACAAGGGAAAAACAGTTAGTCATCTGGTGAGCGAATGTGCTAAACTGGCACAGACAGAATATAAAAGACGACACGACAATGTGGCAAGGTATATTCATTGGTTGTTAGCGGAAAAGTGCGGATTTGAAAGAGCCACAAAATTGTATGAACAGAAACCTGAAGGAGTTTTAGAGAATCACAAGTTTAAGCTACTGTGGGATTTTATGATTCAATGTGATAGGGTTGTTGAAGCTAGAAGGCCAGACATTGTTGTCGTTGACAAGGAAAAAAAGGATGTGAAGATAATCGATATTGCCATTCCTGGTGATAATAGAGTAAAAGGTAAAGAACAAGAAAAAATTGAGAAATATCAACCATTAAAGGAGCAAATCGGAAATCTGTGGAATATGAAGAAGGTGACAGTCATCCCTGTTGTGATTGGGGCATTAGGGTGCATATCATATTGTTTTGAAAAGCACATGGAAAAGATCGGAATTGATGTAAAGTTACAGGTGATACAAAAGGCAGCACTGCTAGGAACAGCCAGGATTTTGAGACAGACATTGTCTATGTAAATTTGAGATGACAGAATGGGACCTTTGTCAGCTTGTTGCTGACTGCTCCCTCCTATATTATCCGGACCAATTAACACCTAGGTGTCTGTGAATCACTTAATTAACCATAATAATAATAATTTTTTTTTTAAACATCTCATTTTCATTGAATACATTTTAAATTTACAATTATACGACTCGCTTTTACAGGCATCATATAATTGGCTTATCTGCATTACAACATTTAAAAGTCAATTAGTTCGGGGCTTAGCCATGGTTTGTTTCGACGACAGAAGATATAGTAGGTGCAGCGGATAGAAATGTTCATGAGTTTCATCAAGATGGATTTAGTTTGATTTGAGTCAAAATTAAGTTGGTGTAGCATGTCAGAGAGAGAGGTAGATGAGGTTCCCAGAATGCCAAGGGCACTCATAGAAAGGTTAACAAAGGTAACACGTTTATAGGCAGGGCTCAGTTCCTTGATAAGGTCGCTATATTTCCTAGCTTTTCGAGTACTGTTTTCGTCGATGTTGCTTTCGAACCCAACAGTAAGCTCTAGCATGTAGAGGATTCGATCTTCAGTTACGAAGACAAGATCTGATCGATAGGAGTCGCCTGTGATTAAAGAAGGTGATAGAAATGAAGGCAGGTCGGCGTAAAGTGAGCTGTTTCTAGGTGTTGAAAGGATTTTAGCCAAATATAGAAGTACAGAATCATGTCTCCAGGTATACCTACCATGTTCAAGATAATTCTTGCAGCTAGAGACTATGTGCTGTAATGATTCTGATTGGAGACAGAAAGAGCAGGCAGATGACTGAGTAATTGACCATTTGCAGAGGTTTTTTCTAGTGGCAAGAGTGTTGTTTAGGTATTTGATGGTAAAGTTGTAAATGTTTTTTGGTAACTTTTGCTGGACACTAGACCAAAGTTGATTAGTTCCCTTAGAAGCAGATTTTAAGATGCACGAGATAATAAATCCTTGAGATGTAAGAACGTTTTCAATGCGGTTTTCGTGTTCACTTTGGATGGATTTGAGAACTTGTTTTGTGTTGCGATAAACGTCATATTGTATGTTTGTACCAGTGCTAGAGTCTTTCCATAAAGAGCGAATCTCTTGGTTTGGGGACAGTCTTAAAGAGTTGCGGATAACTGTTTGGCATTGTAAGAACTTGGTAGATGGAAGAATGAGATTGATGCCAAACTTCGATTTTGGAATGACGAGGCTACTTAGTGAAGCACTTATTGGCAGCTCGAGCCATTGTCTAACAAAGCTTGAAACAACATTGTCTAGATTCTCTGTCACCCATGTCTTGCTTAAATCAGCGATGGTCAGGTTCCAGGAAATTTTGGATAGCACATATCGGTGGTATAACAGAATTTTGTTCTTTGGATGACACGACAATTTGTCGATACTGGACATTAACGAGTTGACAGTTTCCAATAGTTCTGACATATGATCACTATTATCCATAGGAAAGTTGAAGTATCTACCAAGATATTTAAAAGATTTGTCTTTTTCAACAGTGGGAACTATGTTTTTATTGACAATAAGTTTGGGTAGAAACTGAACAGAGGAAGTAGATGATTTTTTAATTCCAAATGTTGAGCACTTGTCAACCCGAATATGCATATTTGCCCAAGAGCACCATCTAGAGAAGTGGTTTAAGAGAATTTGATTTTCGTTTTCTTGACCAGTAACCACTGCCGCATCGTCAGCGAACTGAAACCAATGGACAGGGTTTAAGGAGTTTGTATAGAAGCCGAACTGGCTGAATTTATTATCTGAGATGTAATGAATGAAAGTATTAAAGCAAAGGTTGAAGGTTAATGGGCTAAGGCAATCACCCTGGAGGACACCGCGGCCTACCGGTATAAAAGGGGTACGAAATGTATCGGTTATGATAGATGTTTTAAAATCAGTATAAAGGCTGCAGATAATATTTTGAATGTGCTCAGGGATGTGGTGATAGCGAAGAACTGCTGGGATCAGATTGTGATGGACTTCACTGAAAGCATTCTTTAGGTCTAGTAATGTGATGACGACAGCTCGCTGTTTGATTCGAGCTTTGTTAATGATAGAAGCCATGTGTGCAGTATGTTCGAATGTTCCAGACAGTCTTGGAAGAAACCCTTTTTGAATTCTGTGCTCAATGTACATGTTTGCGGAGAGAAATGCAAACATCGAATCGCGTAGGCAAGATGTGAATATTTTCAGTGGGATGGTTTCAAGGGTGATAGGGCGGAAGTTTTCAGGATTAGATGCATCGCCCCGTTTATGGATTAGCACTGTGCAGGCCAGTTTCCACTCCTCAGGTATATCACCCGAACTCCAAATTATTCGAATTAGCTCAGTCATGTATGTACGGAGATATGGACATCTTTTAAAAGGTATTATTGATAGCTTGTCAAGCGGACAAGGCGAACCAGACGACTTCATTCGACGAACAACTTTCGTGGTTTGATGGTAAGAAGGAGGATCTAGATTGTATGGAACTGAAGGGAGAGATAGAGATGGGATCCAGTCTGGAACTTTGAAAGATTTTGTGGGATTGAGTTTACAAAAAAAAGTGCGGAAGAAGTCGGTACACACAGATACGTTGAAGGAAGGTAAACTCGATTTGTCCTTTTTAAGAGTTTTCTTAAGATATCCCCAAAAGTTCTTCTGGATTTCAGCATCATGATTGCAGTTGTTTGTATCGCTGTTTGGTACCACTTTGGAACGCAAAAGCCGAGATACATAGCGAATTTCACAGAGGGGAGCTTGTGATTCTTTGAGACATTTCAGGCAAGACTTGAGTGAACTTTTTGTCTTTTGTGTGTGAACGTGTTTGTATTTTTCAATTAAATTTGTATTAATCACGTCGTCTGATACTCCATAATTGATTTGAAAATAATCATAGATGACTGAGTTCATTGTTTTTATGGAAACGTTGACGTTAGATGGGTTGATTTCTGTTAAAGGCAATGTTGCAGCGAAGTAGGTGTTGGCAGTTTTCCATTGTTCGTCGTTTTTTGGTAGCTTAATTCCGAGTTTGATTTCAGGCACATTCGAATAATCAAAGCGATTCAACTGTTCAGCTGCGTTCGATCCACCATCATAGCTATTATCAATTTCGCTTTGAACGGTTTCAAACGTTTCACCCTCAAGGCCTTTGATCGCTCTGCAGCTGCGCTGGTGCATTTTCAAACCTCGAAGACCGTTACAAACTTTTCCACAACAACACTGAACATGTGAGCAATTACTTGTTGTCGAATGGGTCTCGGAAACGGGTAGAAACACTTCACTTGTTGAATTTATGCTTTTCCTGTTTGAATCTCTTCCACTCAAACTAAGAAGGTACGAGCAAAGGACGCGACAATACCAAATTAATCGAATGTTTCAATATGACCAAAAGAAGGTATATCAACAACTACAGGGTAAAGACAAAAAAGAGAATACAACACCAGATGCAGATGAAAGTAGAAAATTTTGGTCGAACATATGGGACAACGAAACACAGCACAATAAAAAGGCTAAGTGGTTAGAGGAGTTAAAAAACAACAAACCTAATCTATCACAAAATGACATTGAAATAACAACTAGAATGGTAAATCAGCAAGCCAAGAAGATACCTAACTGGAAAGCTCCTGGCCCTGATGGAGTCCAGGGGTTTTGGATAAAGAAACTTACATCTCTACACGAAAGAATTGCTGCCCAACTCAATGATTTGATAAATGATGAAATAGAAATACCCTCGTGGATGACCACCGGCAGAACTGTGCTATGTCAAAAGGATCCAAAAAATGGCAATGCAGTGGATAACTATAGACCCATATCCTGCTTGCCATTAATGTGGAAGCTGTTGACAGGAATCATCTCTGGAAATGTCTACACGTTCTTGGATGAGAATGAGATGTTACCTGAAGAACAAAAAGGCTGTAAAAGAAATAGCAGGGGTACAAAGGATCAGCTTCTGGTGGATAAGACGATTCTTGCTGATTGTAAAAGGAGGCATAAAAACTTAGCCATGGCGTGGGTTGACTATAAGAAAGCCTACGACATGGTTCCCCACAGCTGGATAATAGAATGTCTAAGGCTCTATAGAGTATCAGACAATTTTGTTAACTTTATAGAAAGATCGATGACCAACTGGAAAGTACAACTGACATCGTGTGGTAAAACTCTAGGGCTTGTAAATATTCGCAGAGGAATATTCCAAGGAGACAGCCTATCACCACTTTTGTTCGTCATTTGCATGATACCCCTTACCGAAGTCCTCAGAAAAGTCAAAATGGGATATACATTGGATGGTGTTAAGATCAATCATCTGTTGTTCATGGACGACTTAAAGTTGTTCGCGAAAAACGAGAATGAAATTGACAGTCTAACATCTACTGTCAACCTTATTAGTCAAGATATAGGAATGGAATTTGGCATAAAAAAGTGTGGTGTTGTGACCTTAAGAAGGGGAACCTAACAGGAAGTGCAGGGATTGAACTTGTCAATGGGGAAAAGATCAAGGAGGTTGGTGAAGAAGGATATAAGTATCTGGGAATAACAGAGTTGGATAGAATAAAAGAAGAGGAGATGAAGAAAATATTTCAAAGATAATATTTCAGAAGGGTTAGACTTGTCATGCAGTCAAAACTCAATGGAAGGAATAAGATTAAAGCAACAAATACCTGGGCAATCTCCCTGATGCGCTATGGAGCAGGAATAATTAAATGGAGAAAAGACGAGCTAGAAAGTATGGACAGAAGAACCAGGAAATTAATGACAATGAGTAAAGAACTTCATCCTAGAAGCGATGTAGCAAGAATTTATGTTAGCAGGAAAAAGGGTGGTAGGGGGCTGATAAGTTGTGAGTATTGTATTGAAAATGAGACAAACAACCTAGCTTGGTATGTGAAGCATCCTAGAGGCAATATTATGTCAAAAATGAGAGACCTTGGGGCAATGAATACTGAGGAGGCAGTAGCACCGAATGAACATAAGAATGAGACAAAAAGGCGCTTGGAGAAACGATGGAAAGATAAGCCGATGTATGGGCAATTTACTAAGAATACTGACGGAATTGATTGGGAAAAAAGCTGGACATGGTTAAGGAACGGAGATCTGAAAGGGTGCACTGAAGCATTAGTGTGTAGTGCACAGGAGCAGGCGCTGCGCACTAATTATACCAAGCACTACATTGATAAAACAAGTGATACGCCTTTATGTAGAATGTGCGGTGACAAGGGAAAAACAGTTAGTCATCTGGTGAGCGAATGTGCTAAACTGGCACAGACAGAATATAAAAGACGACACGACAATGTGGCAAGGTATATTCATTGGTTGTTAGCGGAAAAGTGCGGATTTGAAAGAGCCACAAAATTGTATGAACAGAAACCTGAAGGAGTTTTAGAGAATCACAAGTTTAAGCTACTGTGGGATTTTATGATTCAATGTGATAGGGTTGTTGAAGCTAGAAGGCCAGACATTGTTGTCGTTGACAAGGAAAAAAAGGATGTGAAGATAATCGATATTGCCATTCCTGGTGATAATAGAGTAAAAGGTAAAGAACAAGAAAAAATTGAGAAATATCAACCATTAAAGGAGCAAATCGGAAATCTGTGGAATATGAAGAAGGTGACAGTCATCCCTGTTGTGATTGGGGCATTAGGGTGCATATCATATTGTTTTGAAAAGCACATGGAAAAGATCGGAATTGATGTAAAGTTACAGGTGATACAAAAGGCAGCACTGCTAGGAACAGCCAGGATTTTGAGACAGACATTGTCTATGTAAATTTGAGATGACAGAATGGGACCTTTGTCAGCTTGTTGCTGACTGCTCCCTCCTATATTATCCGGACCAATTAACACCTAGGTGTCTGTGAATCACTTAATTAACCATAATAATAATAATTTTTTTTTTAAACATCTCATTTTCATTGAATACATTTTAAATTTACAATTATACGACTCGCTTTTACAGGCATCATATAATTGGCTTATCTGCATTACAACATTTAAAAGTCAATTAGTTCGGGGCTTAGCCATGGTTTGTTTCGACGACAGAAGATATAGTAGGTGCAGCGGATAGAAATGTTCATGAGTTTCATCAAGATGGATTTAGTTTGATTTGAGTCAAAATTAAGTTGGTGTAGCATGTCAGAGAGAGAGGTAGATGAGGTTCCCAGAATGCCAAGGGCACTCATAGAAAGGTTAACAAAGGTAACACGTTTATAGGCAGGGCTCAGTTCCTTGATAAGGTCGCTATATTTCCTAGCTTTTCGAGTACTGTTTTCGTCGATGTTGCTTTCGAACCCAACAGTAAGCTCTAGCATGTAGAGGATTCGATCTTCAGTTACGAAGACAAGATCTGATCGATAGGAGTCGCCTGTGATTAAAGAAGGTGATAGAAATGAAGGCAGGTCGGCGTAAAGTGAGCTGTTTCTAGGTGTTGAAAGGATTTTAGCCAAATATAGAAGTACAGAATCATGTCTCCAGGTATACCTACCATGTTCAAGATAATTCTTGCAGCTAGAGACTATGTGCTGTAATGATTCTGATTGGAGACAGAAAGAGCAGGCAGATGACTGAGTAATTGACCATTTGCAGAGGTTTTTTCTAGTGGCAAGAGTGTTGTTTAGGTATTTGATGGTAAAGTTGTAAATGTTTTTTGGTAACTTTTGCTGGACACTAGACCAAAGTTGATTAGTTCCCTTAGAAGCAGATTTTAAGATGCACGAGATAATAAATCCTTGAGATGTAAGAACGTTTTCAATGCGGTTTTCGTGTTCACTTTGGATGGATTTGAGAACTTGTTTTGTGTTGCGATAAACGTCATATTGTATGTTTGTACCAGTGCTAGAGTCTTTCCATAAAGAGCGAATCTCTTGGTTTGGGGACAGTCTTAAAGAGTTGCGGATAACTGTTTGGCATTGTAAGAACTTGGTAGATGGAAGAATGAGATTGATGCCAAACTTCGATTTTGGAATGACGAGGCTACTTAGTGAAGCACTTATTGGCAGCTCGAGCCATTGTCTAACAAAGCTTGAAACAACATTGTCTAGATTCTCTGTCACCCATGTCTTGCTTAAATCAGCGATGGTCAGGTTCCAGGAAATTTTGGATAGCACATATCGGTGGTATAACAGAATTTTGTTCTTTGGATGACACGACAATTTGTCGATACTGGACATTAACGAGTTGACAGTTTCCAATAGTTCTGACATATGATCACTATTATCCATAGGAAAGTTGAAGTATCTACCAAGATATTTAAAAGATTTGTCTTTTTCAACAGTGGGAACTATGTTTTTATTGACAATAAGTTTGGGTAGAAACTGAACAGAGGAAGTAGATGATTTTTTAATTCCAAATGTTGAGCACTTGTCAACCCGAATATGCATATTTGCCCAAGAGCACCATCTAGAGAAGTGGTTTAAGAGAATTTGATTTTCGTTTTCTTGACCAGTAACCACTGCCGCATCGTCAGCGAACTGAAACCAATGGACAGGGTTTAAGGAGTTTGTATAGAAGCCGAACTGGCTGAATTTATTATCTGAGATGTAATGAATGAAAGTATTAAAGCAAAGGTTGAAGGTTAATGGGCTAAGGCAATCACCCTGGAGGACACCGCGGCCTACCGGTATAAAAGGGGTACGAAATGTATCGGTTATGATAGATGTTTTAAAATCAGTATAAAGGCTGCAGATAATATTTTGAATGTGCTCAGGGATGTGGTGATAGCGAAGAACTGCTGGGATCAGATTGTGATGGACTTCACTGAAAGCATTCTTTAGGTCTAGTAATGTGATGACGACAGCTCGCTGTTTGATTCGAGCTTTGTTAATGATAGAAGCCATGTGTGCAGTATGTTCGAATGTTCCAGACAGTCTTGGAAGAAACCCTTTTTGAATTCTGTGCTCAATGTACATGTTTGCGGAGAGAAATGCAAACATCGAATCGCGTAGGCAAGATGTGAATAGAGAGCTTACGATTCACGACGACGATCAATAGGACGACCCAAAGTAGCCTGGATCTAGCGCGATCCTCCAAGGAAACCCCCATTTCTGGTCGTAGTGAAATCGAAGAGGCCGAGATTTTCCGGATTCATCGTCGTCTTAGTTCTGTGAGTATGCATTATATTTTTATAGGAATATTTTCGCTTAATCGTTTTGTTTCAATAATATATCAAAATGAGCTTCAACAAACTTTCATCAGAAACTTTTCATTTTTTAGAACTCGTTGTTTCTTTGCTTTATCAAACGCAAGATGAGCGCATCAAATGAGAAGAAAGCAAGCCGAATTCAAATGTTAGTTCTTATCAGTACGAATTGAAGAATCGATATAGAACATTGATTTCTTGCTTTTAATGTAAATGTGTGTTAGTTTATGTATTTCTAAACATTTTGCAGATTTTATAGCCCTCTTCCGTCGAAGGGAACTTTCCGTAAATTTCTTATCGAAGTAGTAGGCCTATCATGTGTCTATCCGAACGAGGAGAAGATATCTTAACGTTTATTTCTAAAAAATATCTATTTGTGACAGGTAGACTATCGAAACTGATGTAGTTCTTGTTTTGTGTAAATTATTATGCTAGTAATTCAATCTCAAAATTATCCTTTGAGCCTTCGATGTATAAGATTACGACATTTTAAATGAACAATGTACATTTAACTTTATTTTTGGATATTTTGAATCCTTTGGCATTAAAGTTTGTATAAAATTATAAATATTACTGGCAAAAAAATGTCTATGTTTCTTGCGCTTTTCTTATTTATTTTAAAGCTAAATTTCGCTTAGGCCCAAGATGAGTTGGACAACTGCACATGATGTTGCATTATGCCGTGAGATTCTTGTTCTGGAGCCATATAGATTTAAAGTGGGTAGTAGAGAAAGGGGCCAATGCTGGGATTCAATTGCAGAAAATTTGAGTTCTTTAAGTTACCCAAAGTTTTCTGTGGACCAGAGGGCAGTAAGAGATAGATTCTCAAAGTTGGAGAGATACTTTAGAAAAGGAATGGCTAGTGAGGAACGAGCAAGTGGGATATCCCCAGAAATTACAGAGCTTGATGAAGCCCTGGAAAATATTATTGAAATGATGGAGGAGGCAGTGAAAACTGGGAGAGGAATTGAAAAGAAGAGGGAGGAGAATGAGAAGCAAGTCGCAGAGAATGTTAGAAAGCGCTCAATGGAAACATTAGCAGAGACATTAGAGAGAGAGAGGGAAGGAACAGGAAAGAAGAAGAAGAGACACTATTATGGCTCAGACACAATTGAGTATTTGAAAGAAAAAAATGAAAGGGGGAAGCATTTTATGGAAAAGAAATTGGAGTTGAAAGAAAGAGAACTGGATGTCAAAGAGAAGGCCTTGAAAATAAAAGAAAAGGAAGTAGAGGGGAAACTACAATGTTGCCAAAGGGAGGAATGGCAAAATAATATGCTGCTGCAGCTTGAGGAGAAAGTCAATTTTTTGAATCAACAGCAGCAACAGCAGCATATTATTTTGCAGGAGACCAAAGAGCAAAATTCTAAGATAATGAATTTAATTAAACAAAGCTCTTCAGACTAGTAATTTTGAGGTATTTTTTTAAAAACATTTTATTGACCAAAATTTGAAAATTCAAATATTACCCACTCCAATTAAAGCTTAGAATTGGTTAAAAATTGGGTGTCTATGAAGTACCATTGGTGTCTCCATCTTCTTACCATATTTTCAGAAGTGCATGGCTTAAAGTTTGTTGCTCTCATGGATTTCTCTAAAAATGCAAATGCCTACAATTAACTTAAATACTAAGGGTTGAATCACTGTGGCTTCCATTTGAAAATTCCATTTATCTGCCAAAATTTCTCTTCTATTAATAAGCATGATTTTTATAATAAAATTTTGCTTTTTATTGAGAGCAGTAGCTACTTGAGAAAACATGTTAATTTACTTATATTCTGAACTTTTTCCACATTACAACTTTCAGCCTTTCAGCCTGTACTTTTTTCCAACAAGAAACATCAAAATTTTTTGAAAATCATTTGCAAATAGCAATGCTCAAACCTTAATAACATTGATTGCAGTATTTTTTTAAATTTAAGATAGTTTACAATCTATTGACCTTTGCTGTGTTGTTACTTGTGAAAATTACTGTGCACAAGGCTGTAATAAGAGTGCTTGGTACTATATCAACAGAGCTTTTTTTGTTTTTGCCTGAAACTAGGAGTTGCAACTTGGAGCTGTCCTCTTCCAAGCACTAAAGTATGTTATTATTTCGATGAAATGTAGTCATGAAAGTTGTCAAAACCGTGTGCATAACTGAGTTTGAAATAATTGGCCAAGTGGTAGTTTTTAAAAAAACTTTTTTGGTTTTAAATTTGCTGGTCTCCTTTGGCATATTTATATGAAATAATCTCCAAGTGCAGGAGGCTGGAGATTAAAATATTCTGAGGTACTTGATCCATACAAGCAGGTATTGGCATTACGAAGGAGAGCACTGACAATGTAGAACTGACCCACAGGACTCAACCCAATTTTCTGATTTTTCTTGAAGTCCATGAATTTAAAACTATTGATGATATCACCAAAAATCCATTCAACTGACACCCTAACTCTGCTCATGGACTGATTGAATGCATGCTCTTCTGGTGTCAGGTAAGGTCTTCTAGGAAATGGGCGTTGTAAATGAACCCTGTGGGGGTATGCCGGATCACCATACAGACATAGTGCTTGACCTTCTGGGGAGAAAGAATACTCTGCCAGTTGAGGTAAAAGCCCAGACATTGCAAGCAAAGCACTGTCATGACGCCTTCCCTCTACAGGACCAAACAGGTTGGCAATCAAACCATTTGGTGCAACTACCGATTGGAATTTGATTGCATGGACCCTTTTGTGACCGTTGTAAACAGCCCTTTGATTTTGTTTCGGCCTGCATATGGGTCTAACTGTCCCGTCAATAAATCCCCAGCAGTTATCTAAAGCAGCACCTGTCTGGTGAATTGCATCTGCATAAGCCTTCAAATTGGCTCTAGAAAGCCAAGGTTGTTCTAAGTTTCGGAGAAGATAACCAAATCGTGTGTGCAGCATGCCAACAAGCTTGTTGGAAATCATGCTCAACTGGGGAACTGGTCGTCCAAACCTTGGAATTAAATCGCCATATCTGCAAGGATATGAAAGGCGACGAAGGAGAATACAGAGAGCTTCAACGGAGTCAAAAACAACACCATTGTAGACTCTAATCTCTGGTGGCAGATGAAGTGCATCTAGCAGGGTGTAAACATCTTCTTTCCTAAATCGAAACTCTGCCTTGCATTCATCATCATCCATTTGCTCCAAATCAAACCTTGCGTAATGCCAATACGGAAAGTATGGATTCCTTCGGACATTTCTATCTGCCAGGAGAAGTAACTCCTCATCATCGATGAGACCAGCATCATTGTAGGCATAGAGAATTTCATTCACTCGATCTACGTTAGCCATGTTGACTTTGAGTCGTCGTAGTGAGATTTCGTAACAACAACAAAAACAAAATGGGACACTACTGGGACGATATGACCGCGCTAGTTTACAGGCCCCCTGTGAGTCGTCGTCTTGGAAAATCGTAAGCTCTCTAATATTTTCAGTGGAATGGTTTCAAGGGTGATAGGGCGGAAGTTTTCAGGATTAGATGCATCGCCCCGTTTATGGATTAGCACTGTGCAGGCCAGTTTCCACTCCTCAGGTATATCACCCGAACTCCAAATTATTCGAATTAGCTCAGTCATGTATGTACGGAGATATGGACATCTTTTAAAAGGTATTATTGATAGCTTGTCAAGCGGACAAGGCGAACCAGACGACTTCATTCGACGAACAACTTTCGTGATTTGATGGTAAGAAGGAGGATCTAGATTGTATGGAACTGAAGGAAGAGATAGAGATGGGATCCAGTCTGGAACTTTGAAAGATTTTGTGGGATTGAGTTTACAAAAAAAAGTGCGGAAGAAGTCGGTACACACAGATACGTTAAAGGAAGGTAAAATCGATTTGTCCTTTTAAGAGTTTTCTTAACATATCCCCAAAAGTTCTTCTGGATTTCAGCATCATGATTGCAGTTGTTTGTATCGCTGTTTGGTACCACCTTGGAACGCAAAAGCCGAGATACATAGCGAATTTCACAGAGGGGAGCTTGTGATTCTTTGAGACATTTCAGGCAAGACTTGAGTGAGCTTTTTGTCTTGTGATTGTATTTTTCAATTAAATTTGTATTAATCACGTCGTCTGATACTCCATAATTGATCTGAAAATAATCATAGATGACTGAGTTCATTGTTTTTATGGAAACGTTGACGTTAGATGGGTTGATTTCTGTTAAAGGCAATGTTGCAGCGAAGTAGGTGTTGGCAGTTTTCCATTGTTCATCATTTTTTGGTAGCTTAATTCCGGGTTTAATTTCAGGCACATTAGAATAATCAAAGCGATCCAACTGTTCAGCTGTGTTCGATCCACCATCATAGCTATTATCAATTTCGCTTTGAACGGTTTCAAACGTTTCACCCTCAAGGCCTTTGATCGCTCTGCAGCTGCGCTGGTGCATTTTCAAACCTCGAAGACCGTTACAAACTTTTCCACAACAACATTGAACATGTGAGCAGTTACTTGTTGTCGAATGGGTCTCAGAAACGGGTAGAAACACTTCGCGTGTTGAATTTATGCTTTTCCTGTTTGAATCTCTTCCACTAGCTGTTGATCCAACTTTTTCCTTGCAACGCCAGCTATGGCGGCCTAACGACTTGAAGTCCTTGTTGCAAAATGAACATACAACCAGAACCGCCAAAAACGCGACAAAAGCACAACGTAGCATTTCAGTAGATATTCCACTACTAGCAAAAAAAAGATTTTGTAGTATTTTACTTTCGTAATGCGAGATAAAATGAAGTTAAAAGTTAAACTATATGGTCATGCACAAACGCGTCTTGACGTTGCGATGCTCAACGACCAATGAATAATAATAATAATGGAAACATTTCATTTTCAATTCAACTTAAACTACAATTACAAATCTCACTATTACAAGGTAATTTGCAATTGGCTAGCCTGGTTTTACAAGAAAAAACTATAACAATCGTAAGGTAAAAGGAAAAACTGAGAAAAATAAAACAACCAAAATTAAAACGGATGTAATTCCGGATTTGTCCATGGTTTATTTTTGCAACAAAATATGTAGTACGTAGTACGAATGGCAATGTTGGAAAGTTTAGAGATGAGATACCGTTTTTGTTGTTGATCGATGGAGAGAGAGTCACACATTTTGAAGAAAGAGATGCAGGAATTGCCAAAGATGCCAAGAGAGCTCATAGAAAGATTCACAAAAGAGACACATTTGAACTTTCGCTGTAAGTCAGATAGGAGAGGAGCATACTTGCTGTGTTTTCTTGTTGCATTTGTGTCAAGATTGGATTCAAAACCAACAGTAAGCTCTAAGATGTATAGGTAATTGTTGTTAGTCTTCAAGAGAAGATCTGGGCGAAGGTTTTCTCCAGTTATGATTGATGGTGAAAGATAGCCAGGTATATCAGCGTAGATGGTAGATTCATTAACAGCTTTAAGAGACGTAGCTAGAAAGTTTAAGATAGAGTTATGACGCCAGGTGTATCGGCCTTGTTCCAAGTATGTTTTGCAGCCAGCAACAACGTGAAGGAGGGTTTCTGGCAGAAAACAGAAAGAACAATCAGAAGTCTGGCTCAAGTTCCACTTTTTCAAGTTTTTCTGTGTAGCAAGGGTATTGTTCAGGTACCTTATGGTGAAATTGAAAATATTCTGAGGCATGCTACTTTGCACCTTGGACCAAAGTTTGTTTATTTGTGGAAGATCCTGGTTAAAAAGATGTGACAATAAAGATCCTTGGGAAGTTAGAATGTTTTGCAGACGATCTTTATGTTCTTGCTGGACAGCCTTTAATGCTTCTTTCGTGTTCCTATTTATATCATATTGTATATTTGTGCTACTGCTGGTATTTTTCCATAAAGAGCGAATGTTATCGTTTGGTGAAGATTTCAATGCGTTGCGTAAAATAGTTTGACACTGTAGGAATTTGGCGGATGGTAAAGTTAGGCTGAGTCCAAACTGGTTTTTAGAAAGAATAATGCTACTCAAGGTAGCACTTATTGGGAGGTCGAGCCACTGGCGGATGTATTTGGATACAAGGTTGTCAAGATTCTCGACAACCCACGTCTTTGAAAGATCTGCTACAGTAAGGTTCCAAGAGATTTTAGAAAGAACAAAGTTGTGATAAAGAAGCAACTTATTTTTTGCATGTAGAGGCTGGGAATCAATTTGTTTGAGCATGTTGGACAGTGATGATAAAAGATCAGATTTATGTTCTTGGTTTGTCATTTCAAAGTCAAAATGACGACCGAGGTACTTAAAAGAATTTCCATTCGAGACAGGTGGGATAGATTCGTTGTTTATGAAAAGCTTAGGTTGATACTGAAGAGAACGTGTGGAAAATTTCTTTATTCCAAAAGTGATGCATTTATCGACACGTATGATCATGTTAGCCCATTGGCACCAGCGAGTGAAACAATTCAGTAGAAGTTGGTTTTCTTTCTCATTGCTGGTGATAACGGCAGCATCGTCTGCGAATTGAAACCAATGGACTGGTTGAAACATACGGTCGTTCTGATCATGTGGGGAGAAACCTAACTGTTTGTATTTTTCAGCTTTTATGTACTGTATGAATGTGTTGAAGCATAGATTAAATAGTAGAGGACTGAGGCAGTCGCCTTGAAGAACACCGCGACGGACTGGAATAGCAGGAGTATTATAGTGGCTTGTGATGATAGAGGTTTTAAAATCGGTGTAAAGGCTAGAGATAAGAAGTTGTATGTTGTCAGGGATATGATGGTAAGATAGTACAGTGGGTATCAAATTATGATGTACTTCTCCAAATGCATTTTTAAGATCGAGAAGAGTGACAACTAGTGAACGTTGCTTGATACGAGCTTTGTTTATGACCTGAGCCATCATGGCAGTATGCTCTAAGGTCCCTGAAATATTCGAGGTGAAGCCTTTTTGTATTTCGTGCTCAATGAGACCATTAACTTTAAGAAAATTAAATAGACTGTCACGCAGGCATGATGTGAAGATTTTCAAAGGCACTGGCTCAAGAGTGATTGGCCTGAAGTTTGCTGGATCGTCATTGCTACCCTTTTTGTGAATTAGGATAGTGCATGCCTTTTTCCACTCTAAAGGAACTTTTCCAGAGAGCCAGATATTATGAATGATATTTGTTATCAAAGAGCGTAAATATGGACATCGTTTAAAAACAATGATGGAAATTTTGTCACGGGGACATGGAGTGGCTGAAGATTTCATACGCCGAATTACTGATGTGATCTTTTCATAAGAAGGAGGCTCCAAAGGAAAAGGGTGGTCAGGCTCCCTAAGAGATGGAATCCATGAAGGAATAGAAAAGTTTTTGCATGGCAACAGAGAAGAAAACATTTTAAAGAAATACTGAGAGCATTGATCTTTGGAAAAGGATGGCAGCAGAGTCGAGCTTGTTTGGAGAACGCGTTTGACGTATCCCCAAAAACTCTTTGAAATGAAGTTATCGTGATTTGAGATGTTTTTAACTACGGTAGAAGCAGATGAGTTAAGTCGTTGTCGTAAGAGCCGTGAAACGTATTTAATTTCAATGACAGGTGCGCCGTTTCTTTTCAATAACTGTAGTTCTTTTTTCAATTTTTTGGTAGCATGGTCTTGATATTTTGCAGCAAGTTCTTCATTTACTTCTTCGACAAATCCGCAAGTATCTCTGAAATAATTATAAATTGCTTGATTCATTGACTGTATGGATTGATCAATTGAGGACAGGTCCATGGGGTTGATTGTAAAAAAGTATTTGAAGTATTCGTTAGCGACAGTCCATTCTTCGTTTGACCTTGGAAGACAAACGCCAGGTTTCAGTTCAAAATATTCATTCAAAGAGATATCGGCCAATACAATCTCATTGTCTAGGGTTTCCTCTGATACCTGTTCGAAAGTGTCGTCACTTTGGAAACCGCTAATGACTCGACATCTCCTTTGATGCATTTTCAATCCTTTCATCCCCTTGCATTCTTTACCACAGGAGCATTTGACAATTCTTTCGTTGATGACAGACGCGCTTTCATTTTCTATTTCAATAAATGGAATGTTAATTGATCCCGACGGGCCACTGTCATTGTTGTCCAACCGTCGCTTGCACCTCCAAGTATGGCGGCCTAAGGCCTGAAATTCTTTACCGCAGAACGAACAAATTGCGAAAAACAGCAATATCCAAAGCACGAACGAACGAAACATATTAAAAAAAAAGATACTTTGTTGACACAATAAAAAATAAGTAGTATTTGAATCCGTTGATGTAAGTATCCAGGCAGTTAAATAGCTATAAAACGAGAGCCGTGCACGATGGCATCTGTGCGCCAAAGCTCAACGACTATAATAATAATAATAATAATAATAATAATAGTAATATCATATTTATACTGGTTAACTTTGGTCAGCAACAACGTGCTATTATCAATAAAAGGACCTGTCTAAAATATACATGGATTACCGAAATAAATTTATATACACGATAAAAATGAATTTTAAAAGTCGAGGTTAAAATTTTTACAAAAAGTCTTAAATCTTAGAATTGAAGTTTCACACTTCGTTTCGTCTGTTAGTTTATTAAAAACCTTTGCTCCTTGAAAGTAAAAGACCTTCTTGCCTGCTTCTGACTGTACTTTGGGCAAAACAATTTTTTTGCATTGGCACGAGTACACTGTCTGTGTTTTACTCTAGTGAAGTAGTTTCGAAAGGCGTGTGGCGATACGCTATTCAAACTTTTGAAAATTTCAAGAGCACACATCTTGTTTCGTATACTACTGACTTTCTCCAACTTTACACTGTCCCTGTTGCCATTTATTACTTTTAGTGCCCGTCTCTGAATGGTCTCATAAACCGTCTTTTTTGATGGTGCCATGTGAAGGAACACATTGTTACAATAAAGCAGAATTGGTAAAATTGTTACCTTGTAAATTGTTTCTGCTGTGTAAGGGCGTATACGCGACAATAACTTTACTCTAGATGTGGCTTTTTTATTGTTTTTTCGAAGTGATCAGAAAACGTCAGGTTTTTGTCCATCTTTACTCCAAGATATTCGTATTGGATGTTCCATGACAGATGTCTGAATGCTAAAGTAAATAAAATCCACGAAAGAGCACTCAGAATTGTTTATAAAGACAGTCATGCTGACTACGAAGCATTGCTGACTTTGGATAATGCAGTATCAATTCACCAACGCAATCTACAGTACTTGATGATAGAAATATACAAAACCAAACATAACCTGAACCCTAGTTTCATGAGTGAGATTTTTGAAACAAGAAATGTACATTATGATTTGCGAACTAAAAATAATCTTTGCATTCCAAAAGCCAGGACAACTTCTTATGGTATAGAAACTGTGAGATATTTAGGTCAAAAACTGTGGCAAACACTACCTCACAGTATAAGAGAGTCCCAAACATTGGCAACATTTAAAAAAGAATTAAGAGCACACCCTATAGAATGCGACTGTAGATTGTGTAAAAAATTTATTGCTGGGTTAGGTTTTATTTAGAACATTATACCTTAAACCTTTTTAATATTGTATCATATATTTTTATTTCATACTAACTCTTTATAGATAGTTGGCCTTAATTAGCTTCTTTATAGCTATCAACCGTTCATTTAGTACGCCAACTTTAAACAAATTATTTATTATTATTATTATTATATTATTATATGTTAGATTCTGTGATCTTGATCTCCATAGGTTTGGATTTCGAAGTTCTCTGGTGTGTGCCATAAAGGACGCACTCGGTTTTGGTCTTTTTAAGATTAATAACGAGATTTACTTGCAGAAATCAGTTAGGAATCTGTTTTAGATCACTGTTCAACTTTCTTTCGATAACATCACATTTTTTACCAGCAACGTACAAAACAGAATCATCAGCATAGAGGGTCATTTCACACTTGCTTAAATTTTCATCGATATCGTTTATTAGTAAGGTAAAAAGCAATGGACCCAATATGGATCCCTGCGGTACTCCACAGGAAATAGCTTGATTTTCTGACAAGGCTCCATCGTATGTTACAATTTGCGTTCTACCAAACAGATAGCTCTCAAACCAGCAAAGCTCCTTGTTTTCAATATCATAATTAAGAAGTTTAGATAGAAGTCTCACATGGTCCACCGTGTCAAAAGCCTTTCGCACATCAATAAATACAGCTCCAGTCATAAGGCCCCTGTCCATATTGGTTCTGATGAAATCTGAGAAAAATGTAACTGCATGTTGAGTAGATGATCGCTTTCGACAACAAAACTGTCTCTCCGAAAGCATAGTATTAGCCTCAAGATAGTCATAGAGCTGATTGTGCACAACCCGCTCAAAGACTGTTGAAATAACAGGGAGTACAGAAATTTGTCTATAGTTAACCATGATCGTCTTTTCACCTGACTTGTAGACTGGTGTAATTTTAGAGCATTTTTCAGTACATGGGAAGATTGCCATTTCAAGACATGATTGATCAACTTTAAGAGAGGACCAGCTATCTCGTTTGCCCCATCAACAATCAACGATGTTGGTATATCATCACTACCAGCAGCCTTTTTTCTTTTTAGTTTCGTTAAAATGTCTCTGATGTCTTTGATGCTTGTCATTTTGAAATTAAAGGTTACCTTTTTGGGGTTCTTATTCCCAACTTTGATTCACTATTGCTGGTAAAGTATTTTGCAATTTTCTGCCAATCGTCGCGAAAAACATGCAGAATTCGTTTGATATAGTTTTCTATTCAGAAGTAATTTCTCCATTTATTTCAAAAACTTTGCTGCTTCGATCTTTTGAGGATTTTGCTGGATACCATTTTTTAATTTCCCCTCAAAACTGCTTGTGTCTGTTAATGTTTTCTTGAAAGACAGATCTTGTGTAAGCTGCCTTGCTGTATCTGATGATTCGAGTTGCTGCATTTCGTAAGCGACGATATGTGGGCCAATCATTTTCTTTTCCTATCTTTCTTGCTTTCTTCAACTAGTAATCCCTCTCATTCATTTTGGATCTAATTTTATTTGTTAGCCACGGATAGTCACGCCCTTATACTTTTTTATTTGTTAGGGGTGCATGCTTATCTATTACTGACTTCAAAAGCCTTTTGAAAATTGTCCATGCTTTGTCAACATTTTGTTCTTTGGAGATCTTTTTTGAAACTATTTTCCTCATACTTTGCAAAAGTTCTTTTGTATATTGTCCTTGGTGAAAACTTTTGACAATTTTTCTTTATAACTGCTCCGACCGGATCGTGATCACTGAGAGAATAGGGCGTGTCGTGTGCTTTCTCGCATTCTGTTCGTGGGTTGAAGAGGAAATATGAAGAGGAAAAATAAAGCCACGACTGCACGACAAGGAATGATGCAGACCCAAAAGATTTCATATAAATCATTAGAGACTCCATAATCAAGGATTTTTTTAGGGTTTAGAATGACAGAGGCAACTAATGGTTAATAAAAGAGAAAAGTTCAAAGCTACTCTAAAGTGACAATTGATCATATGAATAGCCACGCTATTACCACGATAAAACGAAGCCCGAAGACCTATTAGACCTTTCCCCTAATTACGTCATGGCGCAATGCATTCTGGTACTTGTAGTTAAACCCGCGAATATTTGTTTATGTTTTGTACGGCGATCAGACGAAGTTCTGTCATCATCCAACGCTCTTTGCTCGAATAATCAAACAAATCATGGAAAATATAGCAGAATATACCGAGCAGCACATTCCAAGGTTTTCACAAAGGTCTTGCCTGGAAATCAGCGCTGCAGAAAGTCGTTCCTACGGTAATTTGACAGCGAGCAACGATATGATAAGGCCTAGGCCCAACCAACGGAAAAGTGAAAGATATGGGACTAAGGGGATAATGCTTCTAGTATTATGTAGTTGTAATTTCGGAAAGAGCAATGAGGTGCCAGTTACGATTGTGACATTATGTGGCAAAAAGTGGACAAATGTTCAAAATTGGATGCACGAAAACTGTTTTCAAAAAGAATTTTGAACCAGCAGTTGTACTATAGCTTGTTTTAAAGCCATTTACAAGGGTTATCCACTGTTAGGATTGGTTTAAAATTTTAAAACCAATTTGCAAGACTATACTTCATCTGACTGTAAGGTCATACACTGCTTGATGACTAAGATCCTGTCAAATTTGATAAAGGCTTTGATCTTAAGAAAGATTTGTCAAATGGTGTTAGCTTAGATAAAACCCCTCCTTTTTTGGGTGGGGGGGGGCAAGAATTATCTATCAGCACAAGAAGAGCTCAAGACAAATTGCTGCAGTATAAACAAAGAAATTCATCATTCTTAGCAGGGTGCTGGATATATTCCTATCAGATTGGAAACAGATCTTCATTAATACTAGATGCTTTTAATTAAAGGACAAACCTTAGTCTTCACAAGAAATAACAGTTTCCTCCCCGGAATATTGGGCTTCACGAATACCGAAAGTAAATTTCCTTCTTTCCATAGTTTATATCCATGTTTTTTACTTCTGTCACTGTCAGGCCTAAGGTGCACTTAAGCTGTTAAGTATTGTTAAAGATTTATCGAGGAGTCTTCCATTGAGCTGTTCACTTCAGAAGTTTGGTATAACCCTAAAACACTTTGTCTAACTTTTCCTGTCAACTATATATCTTTCGAGGCCAATATCCTCTTCTTGTCCATCGAAATTGAACTGCTAGTCCTCCTTTTTGGCCTAATCGGAACACCAGAAAGACTCTCTGCGACATCATTTCCAAAGCAAGAGCTTTAAGAAAAACTAGGGATGTGCTGTTCGGTACATTCTGCCGTATTTTCCATTATTTGTTATTTGAGCAAAGAGCGTCGAATAATAACAGAATGCATTGCGGCATGACGTAGGTAGGGGAAAGGTTCATCATTATTCACTGTGGCACAAACGTTATCAGAAGTTCACAGTCTCTAGAGGAAATTGCAACTGGAATTCTGGATCTAGCAATTGATATGAAAACAAACAAGAATACAATATATGTTTCGAGCCTTGTACAGCGTGGTGATCATTGGAATAGGAAAGTCATTGATGTCCACCACCGATGACATCTTAAGGAGCATTGCAATAGAAACAACTTGCCATTCATCGATAACGATAATATTAAACCCTTTTCTCATTTAAAGAGAAGTGAACTTCACCTTAAACTAGAGGGGACAAGCATTTTAGCAAATAAGCTTTTGAAAGTTCTAGGATATTATTGACTAGGAAATGATGCACGGCGTAATTTTGTGAATTCCACCGACCCCCTGCAATACAAAAATATCGATACAAAAACAGCACTGAAATCAATATGCTCTTCTCTTGGACTTACTAACCTTATAAAAGAACCAACGAGCTACAAACCAAACTGCCATTCATCATCAATTGTTTTAATTTTAACGAATCGTAAAAATCATTTTAAAAATAGCATAGCAATTGAATCTAGTTTAAGTGATTTCCACAAATGGATTCTAACTATATTGAAATCGTCTCTGCCTAAACACCACCACCCTAAAATTCAACATTACCGAGATTCAAGTAAATTCACAGAGGAAGGTTTCTGCAAAGATTTGCTGGCAGCACCTTTTAATCTTTGTGAACATCTACAAGATGGTAATCAAGCATTTAATAGCTTTCAAGATATTTCTAGTAGCATTGTTAACAAACACGCCCCTCTTAAATCCAAAATAGTTCGAGCAAACAATAAGCCTCTTACCAAAATTCATCGAAAAGCAATAATGTTACGCACAAAACCTAAAAATGTTTATAATAAATATTGAACTAATGACAATTTTCAAAATTATAAAGAACAACGAAATCATTGTGCAAATCTTCGTCAACGTGTTAAGTCTATTTACTTTACAAAAATCTGTCAAGAAGGCATGCTAGATTCAAAAACATTTTGGAAAAAATTAAAACCATATTTTTTCACTAAAGGTCAAGGCGATTCAGAAATTACAATTTTTGAGAATTATTGTCTTATTGGTGACCCTCAGTCAGGTGCTGAGATTCTGAATACCCATTTCGTTAGCGTTGGTCAAACTACAAATTCAATCCATAAATAACTGAAATCATAAGATACTTTAAAGAGTATCCAAGCATAAAAAAATCAAAAAATTCCTTAAAAATAACTCAACCTTAAATTTCAAACCGATCACCAAAGAAGGCCTAAGACAAATAATTGTGAAGCTAAATCACAGAAAGGCACACGGGCACGACATGATAAATGCAAAATTCCTAAAGGTCTCAGTTGATATCATCCTACAACCCCTCTTGAACATCATAAATAAATGCATATTCAAGGAACTTTTCCAAACTTCTTAAACAAGGGTATAGTCTCACCTGTCTATAAGAAAAACGATTCTTCAATAAGGAAAATTATAGACCAATAAGTCTACTCACAACACTTTCTAAGGTATTTGAAAAAGCAATAGAGCTCCAACTTTCTCCATTTCTTGAAGAAAAATTTTCAAAATTTCTTTGCGCATATAGAAAACAGTTTTCTTCCCAGCAAGCTCTCTTTAGACTTATTGAAGACTGGAAAACAGAACTGAAAGGAACAAACATATTGGCGCTGTCCTTATGGATTTATCAAAAGCCTTTGACTGTCTACCAAAAAACCTACTTTTAGCAAAACTACATGCCAATGGTGTAGGTAGAAATTCTCTTTTACATATCCAAAACTACCTGTCTAATAGAAAGCAAAGAGTCAAAGTGAACGGTCATTACAGCTCCTGGGGTAAACTTGGGCAAGGAGTGCCACAGGGATCAATACTTGGACCTCTATCTTTCAATATTTTCCTAAATGATATTTTTTACAGCCTTACTGAAGAGTCTTTATGTAATTTTGCTGATGACGATATCTGTCACTGCAACAAATACTGATGAACTTTTACAACTTGTAAAAATTAACACCAAAAAATGTCTTGATTGGTTTAAATCTAATGAAATGATTGCAAATCAGGCCTTATTTTAAGGCTCAGTGATAACCAATTTGTGCAGTGATAAATCCAAAATTTGCCATAATAAATGGAAAATTGTGCAGTGATAAATTAGTTCAAAAAAAGAATTCATACGACAAAAAAGTAACAAAAAATAAACAAACAGAACAAAACGGTAATAGTATGAAAAGCGAAGCAAACAAATCAACTGTTTCTGGTGCATAATAGTTCACAGTTACTATGTTTAAAAACGTTTTCTCATATCCTTTTCTGCATCTTTTCTCCCTTTCTGCTCTCCCTTTCTTCGATCATTTTATTGCTCCAAAATACTTAATATGGACTTGATTGAGGCAGTATTCCCTTCATGCGGAGGGGAAAAAGAAGAGTCATGATGGTATTAAAAACATTCAATCAAATTTAGCGGCACGTGAGAGCACTTTGCTGAGTGTCATTTTCTGCTAGTGGGTTGGTTACTCAGGGATATTCTGCTATTCTGCTAGTGGGTTGGTTACTCAGGGATATTCTGCTATTCTGCTAGTAGGTTGGCTATATGTGTATTTCTTGTGCTTTCATATCATCGTACAGAAAGAGAATTTTCAGGATCTTAAGCCATTTTAAGGCCTCAGAGATGGCAAAATCTCATGAGCTGCCGGGGGCTCTGGTCCCTGGACCCCTGCCAGGGCTCTGCCCTGGACCCAGTGGGGGGGCTTCCAGCGCCCCCAGGAACCCGGTTATTGCATGCGTGCCTCTGACACGCACTTTGCACAGCCTACCTCTAGAGGTAATCTTTTTATAAAACTACCCTGATTGTGCAGTGAGCAAATTTCCTTAAAATAAGGCCTGTTGCAAATCACTCTAAATTTCAAGCTATCACAATCGGCAGCAAAGAGAAATGCATAAATGAGTTTGAAATTGACCAAAAATTTGCAATTAAAATAGAGAAAAACGTTACTTGGTGTTCAGATCGATAAGATCTGTGAAAAAGCAGCTAAACAGTTAAATTCTTTAAAAAGATTGGCAAGATTAACGAGAAGATTAACGAGAGGGCATTAAGACTAGCCTATTTGGATAATTCATCTTCGTACAAAGATTTACTTGCTAACTCGAAAGAAACTACCATACATGTCCAATCAGTTAGAATTTTAGCGCTCGTAGTTTATAAAACACTTAACAACCTTAATCCTGTTTTCATGAAAGACTATTTTGTACCCAAAACAACAGGTCATAACCTTCGACTCAAAAACCCCCTTGACATTCCAAAAGCCAGAACTACCAATAATGGTATCAGGTCATTAAGTTTTCAAGGGCCTAAAATCTGCAATACACTCCCGGAATCAATAAAGGCAGCACAAAATGCTAGACAATTTAAGAAATTGATCAAAACTTGGCTCCTTGAAAACAAGACTAGAACAAGAATCCAATCAAATGGTTCTCTGACAATTATATGAAGCTCAATGAAGACAAATGTCATCTATTAGCATTTGGAAATGTGAGTGATGACTCTGCGTCGGTCAAAACTGGCAGTTCTACTATTACCAATAGTACTGAGGAAAAATTGTTAGGAGTTACCTTAGATAGCAAACTTTCATTTGAGCAAAATGTAAGTAATTTATGTCAAAAGGTCAGCAACAAGCTATATTCTCTGTCACATATTGCACACTATATGGACCAAAATAAAGTCCTTTGGTATGGATGTTCCATAGTAGGAAACTAAGTCTAAAATCAACAAACTGCACAAGCGAGCCCTTAAGATGACGTATAGAGATCAGAAATCTAGCAGTGAAGATCTCCTAAGATATGATAACAGTGTATCTGTTCATCAGAAGAACTTACAGACATAAATGATAGAAATGTTCAAAACAAAGCATATAGACAGGAAATTTTTAACAACAATCGAGCAAAGTGCCTAACCTTAGTTTTTGCTCCTGATTTGGATACTTTCAGCCTTGCTGAATATTTTAAGCCTTGGATACATTTTTGTAACACATGATCGATGACGTCAAATTTTTAAAATTTTTAATTCTTTTTTTTGAAAAATCGCTCCAACCATCTTGTTTGGCATTGTAATAGGAGCAAAAAGTTCTAAAGAATAAACTCTATCAGACCTGCAGATAACGAGTTATTGCTATTTAAAGTTTGCATGACGTCATCAAAATGGCGGTTTTGTAGTTTTCAAGCACGTGGAATTCAGAGGCTCATGGTCATAATTTAGGTTGCTTTACCTCGATTTTGAAGTTTTTTGACCTTTCTGTTATTCGGCAACTCAAAAATGTCATTTGAGCTGATATATTTGCACGCCTGGGAAACGAAGTATTGAACAAAATGCATGCAAAAGGAAAATGTTCTAATAAAAATTTTTCTTTAAAAAAGCTATACTGAAGAGGAGCTTTCGTCAGCAATGAAAGACCGTCGATTCGTCAGCATTGTCGCTCGGCAATGAACTCCAACTTTTACAGCAGCTAGAGAGTGCAATATTAAATAGCACTTACATGCCAAGCATGACTTGATACCTCTTGCACTCAATCATCACAATTACAGGCGATGTTGCAGTTATCAGAATGTCTGTCGAAGTCATTTGAAGGAAACGATGCATCTAGCTTTCTCAGATCGGAAAGTTACGGGAATGAGTGCAAGTATTGCTCGCAAGCCATATTCCAAAATTTCAAAACGAATTGTTCAATAGACAGACAAATATTACATCAGGACCTTTTCGATACAGCTTCATACATGAAAGTTTATACATGCGTTAACAAGATTCATACTCATTGGGTGATCAGTGTAGTTCTTGGAAAGCAATTACATATAAAGGCAGCTTTGAAGTTAAACAAGTCAACGAAGAACGACAAGAAATTGTACCCAAGGCACGAATCGGCCCTCAAATCTAAGTTTCGCCCCGTTGACATCGATTCCTTTTCCTCTAGACAACTAAATTGCATCACAACTGGTAAGCAGAGGCGTGTTACAGAATATAATATCGGCTTCCATCAAGGCAACAACCTATTCCTATGTTTCTTCAACAGAGGCTAATTAAAAGTCCACATAGTTTCTTTCCACCAATTGATAAAGCCAGTTTGAGTAGAGAAAGACATGTCTTCTCTTTCATCTGTTGATAGAATTTTATTGTTTTAGAATTCACTTTTTTGTCACTGTATACAACCGTTCGAATGAACTCCCGTGCGCCATCTAAGGCTTTCTTAGCAAATTTCTAGGAAATAGCCAAGTTCTCAATATGCTGGTATTTTAAATCGTCGTTAATAAGTTTTCCAGCCCTGTAGAAGTAGGATGTGTTATCACACCCTGTGATAGCATGGAATGCTGGCAGGGAAGAACACAGTTATTTGTCGAGGCTTCTGCAAATGCTTCCAACTTTGACGAATCTCTCATGGTTATAATTGTTAAACCTGTGTGTTTATACGCCCAAATTAAAAGCACAAGAACATCAGTGTTTTTTAGATAAGGACTACATCTGATTCTTGCATTAATGCATGAAGCACAAGCCGAATGTCTACGTCTTTAAGAACACACGAATGCAAGAACAAAGATCTATTTCTTTAGACTCTGTATGTTTGTGTTCCTCTATGACAATGAAGAATACTTAAGGCATAATATCCTTTCCTTGCTTTGCACAACCCTTGCAATCCTCTTTACGGGCTACTTTAATTTTGCATAGTGATGACGAATGTAACTCTATCTTACATTTCATGGCATTTATGCAAGCCTTGCAGCATCAACTTTTTACTCGATGATGCACGGAACAGTCCGAACGTGTTGCAATAGAAAGCGGCACCGGTTTCTATATTCAAGCTCACTTCTTTATTAGAGTGAAAAAGCTTTTTGTACTTTTAATGAGCTAGACGATCGGAACTTTTTTTCTTTGTTGACTCGTTATCTTTCGAAGCTGTCTTGATATGTAATTTCTTTCCAAGAGCTACTTTGACCATGCAATGCGTATGAATCAAGTTAACGCATGTATAAACTTCCATGTATGAAGCTGTATCGAAAAGGTCCTGATGTAATATTTGTCTGTCTATTGAACAATTCGTTTTGAAATTTTGGAATATGGCTTGCGAGCAATACTTGCACTCATTCCCGTAACTTTCCGATCTGAGAAAGCTAGATGCATCGTTTCCTTCAAATGACTTCGACAGACATTCTGATAACTGCAACATCGCCTGTAATTATGATGATTGAGTGCAAGAGGTATCAAGTCATGCTTGGCATGTAAGTGCTATTTAATATTGCACTCTCTAGCTGCTGTAAAAGTTGGAGTTCATTGCCGAGCGACAATGCTGACGAATCGACGGTCTTTCATTGCTGACGAAAGCTCCTCTTCAGTATAGCTTTTTTAAAGAAAAATTTTTATTAGAACATTTTCCTTTTGCATGCATTTTTCCTTTTGCATTCGTTTCCCAGGCGTGCAAATATATCAGCTCAAATGACATTATTGAGTTGCCGAATAACACAAAGGTCAAAAAACTTCAAAATCGAGGTAAAGCAACCTAAATTATGACCATGAGCCTCTGAATTCCACGTGCTTGAAAACTACAAAACCGCCATTTTGATGACGTCATGCAAACTTTAAATAGCAATAACTCGTTATCTGCAGGTCTGATAGAGTTTATTCTTTAGAACTTTTTGCTCCTATTACAATGCCAAACAAGATGGTTGGAGCGATTTTTCAAAAAAAGAATTAAAAATTTTAATGACCGGGGAAAATGACGTCATCGATCACGTGATTTCTATTGTGTTACAAAAATGTATCCAAGGCTTAAAATATTCAGCAAGGCTGAAAGTACCCAAATCAAGAGCAAAAACTAAGGTTAGGCACTTTGCTCGATTGTTGTTAAAAATTCCCTGTTTAATAGCTTAAATCCTCCTTTTATGAAAGAAATATTCTGCCCACAAACCATATGCACAAACCAACCACTAAGACCTCAGAAATGATGGCGATTTTGACTTACCAAGAGTGGGATCAGTCATGTATGGCTCAGAAACTGTTCGATAAAGAGGTCCACAGTTATGGTGTACACTTCCAGTCTCAATTAGACACTCGATTAACTTGATTGAATTCAAGACCAAAATCAAAGCTTCGAAGGGAAATGAGTGCCAATACCAATGTAGGCACTGCCGACATTTTGTACCACATTTAGGTTTTATATGAATTCTCTATCCATTGTTTTTGTAATTTGAAGTAGTTGGCTTTAATTAGCTTTGCTTGTAAATGTTTTATCTTATACATGTAAAGCTATACCTTCTTTATGCATTCTAAATAAAGAGTTGATAATAATAATAACTATCCGTAATTCGGGGTACTGCCTACTACATTTCCCGCCGTAGAAATGAATTTTGAAATAATCCCAAATTAAACTCCCAAGGGCAAACAATCTTTTCCCCCTTTTTTCATAATTCTTTTTGTGCTTGCATTGGTTTTTTCCTTCGTAAACCCAGGCTAGCCAATTAAACTTACCTTTGCAATAGCGATATTTGTAATTTTAGTAGTTTAAATTGAATTGGAAAGTTTCCAAAAGGCTTCATTTTTTTATGTTTATCTGACAAGAAATAGAACATCGTTTAGCAAAAAAAACAAAAAGTAAAAGACTAAAAAGCTTGCAGCGCGGTTCAAGAAGCTGCTAAGATTTCGTTTTCAAACGAAAATTTATTAGCTGTTCGCAAAAGCTGCAGCCTTCCTTCTTTGCAATCTTTCCTTTGGCAAAGATTAAACATTTAGTTCATAACTACCTATAAGGTAAGATCTTAATTTCAACTTTTACTGACAAGCCTAAAATTGCTGTACGGGAATTAACTCAAAGAACTAAAACTGTTGGGCTTAGCAATGGCAGCTGCCCCTCCCTTACCGAGTTGAAGCAAGTCTGGCGCCCCTTTTCTGAAATTGTGAACCCTGTGTAAAGAATGATCGCTAAAGTTGATAAAAATTGAGATATAGAACTAGAAGAAAAATGAATCTCCCACTCAATTAAACATTTCACTAATTACTTGACAGTATACAATGTTACTGGGACATCAGCTAACATTTCCAATCAAATTTCTTACATTATCTATAGAAAACTATCGTATAAAATCAACAAAATTGATAACAGTTCAGTTGAAAAACATATACTGAGGGTTTGTTAGCAAAGTGATTTAACCAGGCCAATCATTGCTCAAATCCCAACCACAAGGTCAGAATATGTAACATGATGATTGTGTTGCAGACAGACAAACTGTGACAGGTTTTGGCTTTTACATCTCAAGACATTGACTCAGTCTTTTTGGCCTGTTTACCATCACACAGTTGCAACTTGCTTTAAACAATAGGTATCTATATTTTGTAGTGCAAAACATGCATTTGATTTCAGATTTGTGTGAGCAAAATTGCTTACATTTTGACACAATTTCCTGAAAGTCTGATCTTTCAAAGTTTAAGATTGCAAATAGAAATTTTAAAAAATAGCATTTAAATAAAATTTTTCTTTTAACTACTTGATTTTGTAAAAAATAGCTATAAAATTCATCCAAATCCTTCATAGTTAAATTACTAAAACATAAAAAAAATCAATCCTGTTAACATTTATCACAAAAAATCAACATCAAAATCAGTATTTGCAAATTTGACACAGGTAGTTAAATGGGAACACATCAAATTTTAGTAATTATGCTTAGAACACAATTAGCTGGTCAATTGTAAGCAAGCTCTTTATGTGGTAAATGTCCTCTATAACACCGATTTTTAGAGGTCATTGCCATACTGCTCATAAAAACTGGCTTTGTAACTGTTAGCAGCACGACTTCTTGCCACTGTCAGTTTCATCAAGTACTATATGAAACCCTTTACTTGACTCTGGCTGACTAACAGAAGACTTTTTAAGTACTTTTGCAACAGATTTGAACATTTCTTTGAAACCCTTTTCAGTTTTTGAAGAAATATGGAAACAGTTATCAGTTGGAATGCCATGCTTTTGACAAAACCCAATTATTGTTGACTCTTTTACTTCAACCTCATAATCTCCAACATCAGTCTTTGTCCCCACAAGAAAATAAGTGGCATCTTTTGAATATCTTCCTGCGTTTTCTTTCCAGCTAGGAAGTGTCCCAAGCGAGGTAACATCATTTACTGCATAGGTCAACAGAACACCATGAGCCCCCTTATAATGATTTGAGGTTAAAGTGCCAGCTTTTTCCATACCACCTGTGTCCCATAGAGATATCTGGTAAAAAATCAATGCATAAAAAATCAGATATAAATGTGCATTCCTTCAGAAAAAGATTGCAATTCAATCCAATTTTAGGTCTGGATCAAACATCGCATTTTATAGGTGTCAAAATCATTTAATTCAAACTATCTAAATGAGATTAATCTTAATTGTCTGCTGTTTGCAAAAATTTGTATTTTTTCTTAATGACAATGTGTCAAACGTTTTGCATCAAAACGGAAACGATGCATTTTCAAATATCATTGCTTTGTTAAATGATTTAACTCTAAAATTGTTTTTATACCTATGCATGGAAAATAATGTTTTCATTCAAAAATGTATTTGTGGCCTTAAATGGAACCGGATACAAAAACTAGTCATCAAAAGATTAGTGGTATAAACTCTTGTATAAATCTTGGAAAACCAAAATATTTCAGTCAATTTAGAAATTTGTTTAAGTTTTATCAACATTAATTGCAAACAATATTTTGCTGCGGGCAATATCTTTTTACATTTCAGGCACTCGTTAAATTGCTTTCCATGGATTTTTTTAGGTGTGCTTTAGGCGCTCACACTAGATCGAACGCCTTTTTGGCAGGCAAGGCCTGCTAGAAAAAATTTGTTCTCAAAACAGCAGTACCTTCAAAACAAAACAGAAGGGCAGAAGTACCTTCAAAATAACTCTCCTTGTTGCGACTACCATAAATTGTTCTAATAGCCTTTGAATTCTTCTCCTTTTATTTATCATTTTAAAAATTATGCCTTATTCACAGGAGCCATATAATCATCAATGGCTCAATTCATTTTAAATGACACATTAAATTCAATGTTTGATGTGTCTCCTTCTTTAGGCCACAAAGAAGTCCTATTTAATGGTATTGTATTTGACACATATAAAGTATGACTTGATCCAGCTCTTATTCAGGAAGATAATCAATGCAGTTTAGTGTGTTAAATATACAATTTCCACATTTTGAGCACAACACTTCATCAGAAGAAGAGTATTGCTTGAAAAGCTTCTTGATGACATAAACACTGCCCCCTGGCAGTTAATTGATGTTTTTAATGACACTGATGATAAGGTTCTCAGCTGGCATGTATCAAAACCTAGCTAAAAAGTTAGAAAAGAGTTGTATCCTTGGATTGATAGGTATGTTGTTGAAACTAATCGAAGGTTTTAAGCAGTTATGGAAGATTTTGAAGAGATTATTGCCTTCAAAAAGAAAAAAACACCAGAAAGCATACAGTTTGAAGGAACAACTGTAATAGATAAGGCAAATATTCCAAATTATTTCAATCTTTGTGTGGTAAGCAAAAACACATCACATTTTGCAACTCCACAAGTTGATAACAATGGTAAGCTTTCAAAGCATCATATCTTCCCTCCATCAGCCCAAACATGATTCACAAAACTACCTCAAAATTAAAGACACCCAATGTCTGTGGCCTTGCTGGCACAACAGTAAAGTCATCAAAGTTCTTTGTCAGTCAGATATCTTTGTTAACAGTATGACTTTTATCATCAAAGCATCATACATATCTGGTAATTGTCCAAGTAAATGGAAAGAAGCAAGAGTTGTCCTGATCTATAAGATGGGTAATCAAGAAAATGTAGACAACCTGTCAGTCTCACACTGTCTAATCAAGATCAATGAGAGATAAGTGTTTAGCACAATTTATGCTGAGAAAATTATCATCAAAGGAAATCTCCTACAAAATGCAACAGGGATTTAGACACCATCACTCAACGGCAACAGCTTCAATTCAGTTTATTGTTTATTGGGAGAATCTATAATGATTTAGATAATAATTACATACATTACTGGTGCACTTATTCTCTTAGATTCTCTTAGACAAGTTCAAGTGGTTTAATCCATCTAAGTCAATAGCTTCAGTCAAGGATGTCATCATATCTAGCTGAACAGAACCAAGATGTTGATTTTGATGGTACATGATTATCAATAAAAACAACATTAACAGCTGGAGTACCACGAGGCTCAATTCTAGGCCCAATCTTGCCCTTGATCTATGTTATTAACATACCATCAGCTATCAAAGCAAAAATTGCTGTTTCTATGGATGTGCAATATAATTGGTTACAGCTAGAGCTCAGGATGATTTCAGTACCCTTCAAAAATACTCATAGAAAAACTATCTAGTACTTCATCAAAATAAAACCAAAGTTGTCATTTTCCACAAAAGGGAGCATATTATCGATAATTAACCACTTTTCACTTTCACCCTTGGTTAAAATTTGGTGGCGTGGGTTGAATGAGAGCTTTTAAAATGGCCTTCATGTGAAAGAAGTCTGCAGAAAATGGACTGTTGAATCTAGATAATAAGGAGGGTTAAAATCTATTTGCTAAAAGAAAATCTAATTACTTTAGCACATAAAGTTTATACAAACATACATTACAGATATAAATTTCATATATAATTGTAGATAACAAAGAAGGCCTGATAAAGAGGCCTAATTGTATAAATTTTTCTCTTTTGTCAGGAAGTACCGAATGTTTTCTTTCCAGGAACTAAATTTTTAGGGACAGAGCGTATCGTCACGCAGCAGACAACAAGCACGTAGCCGTTTGTACATAAATGAATTCTATTGATTCTTACAATGATTGAAGTTTGCTGTTAAAAAACTTTGCCATGATTGAAAATCGACACAACACTAAGGTAGTGAACTTTCTACCTTTTGACAATGGACCTAATCCAATGAGGAACTTACAGATACTTTTTCCTTGCCTATATCTATCTGCTTTATTGCATGATCCATTCCCCTCGTTCCATCATAATTTTCGTGAAAGACGTTGTCTCTGAACCGCATAAAAATTGACGATTTGCCAGCATTCAATTCACCAACAAGGACGACTTTATAAACTGCTTCCTCACTCGTCCTTTTCTCGCGTCCGGCCATTGCTGAGAACTTGTCACAGAATTCTATGGAGCTTTTCGAGCTCCTTCTCATCTTCTGTGTCGCTGCGTAAGATTAGGTTTTCCGACCTCAATGGTTTTCCCATAGAGATCTGGGTTTTCCAGTGCTTTCTGGGGTTTCCGAAATTTTATTACCATGCATGGACGTAAGTAAGAGCCGGGGGACACAGGGTTCACGTTTCCCCCACTTTTCACAAATTCAGAGATAATGACACTTACCGGGCTGCATGTATATAACCAGGGGCGAAACTACTGGGGGGGTATGGGGGGTGCTGCACCCCCCCCCCCCCAATCTTCAAAAAAGCAGATTTTGTCGGGCAAATTTATGGCTGCCAGTGTATCTGTCGGGCAAATCTGGAGATTTTCTTTAGGTCGGACTTTTATTGCTACTTCTTGCCCTAGCTTGGTTTTTGAATTTGTGGTCTTTTCCCCATCTTTTTTTCAATCTCCTCCCAGTTGGGAAAACAAAACAGAAACGAGGCTAGGAACAGCAACATATATACATTTCTGCTTTCGTCCACCGATCAGCGCTTTCGTCTCTAGCTCGACACGCATATGTTTATCTTCGCCTCGAGATGAAGTCTGAAGTATTGATCGACAGCGAAAGTATAGACGGAAAGTAAAGTGTGTTTGATGCGAGAAGGAAATTAACACTGTGCATACCCCTCCCCCCTACTTTTTGCAAAACAAGAGAGCTTTTTTCAAAATCTTTTGCTGTGATTCCATTCTGCCTCGGAGCCCATGGAACACTGACAGTTTTAGAAGCATCATAAATCAAAGCATGAAGGATATACCATCTCGGAATACTTTGTTGAGAAAAGTCAATCAATACTTTCTTTCAAAATGTATGAAACATTCATCATACATTCATAAGGAGTTATGCCCCAAAATTCTCTTAAAGTTTTACACTTACAGTTCGAAAGTATTGCACCCTTCGCTAGAAAATGGTCATACAGACGCCAAAGTATTTTAACTAAAAAAATTCGAATAACCGTAACAAGTAACAGAAAGTTTTAATCAGTTCAAGCGGGAAATAATATAAAATTTATCAAGAAATTGTATGTAGTTAAGATATAAATTGCGAAAAACTTTCGAGTTTATTCTATTTCTGAACATTATCCATGATTACGAAAACACAAAAATTGAGCTTTAATGATAGGTGTACCTGTAAAATACCTCCAATAAAAAACTTTCCTTGCTTGAGGGATTTTGTTATGGTGAATTTAGAGAGATACGTACTTTGTACTTGGGCGTCTAATAATGTTGAAATTGCTTCCGGAGCAACCGAAAATTGAAAATGAAATTTAGAAAATGTAACTGAAGCTCTTTTTTGTTGAAACAATGTAATCTGCGTACCTGTTGCTAAATTCCGTGTTTTGTTTTGGTGTTCCACTTTGATAAAATTGAGACCCTACTTCAATACCCTTTTTTGAATTGCTCTTTTAATAGCTAGGTGATTTAGAAAGTGAAGACTATCTTATAGAAAAGACAGGCCTTACAAATGCTTGCTTTTCGGAAACAAATGTTTATAGCCAACACCAGAAAAATAGAGGCATATTTCTTGACTTTAAACAAACAGCCTGAGTCTAAAGACCCTCTCTTGGGCTTCCCGATGATTTCAGCCCTTGAGGCGATGTGCTCTAAAAATGAAGTTCATGTATGACACGCCCTTTCATCAAGCATGCCACGCCCTTTCGTCGGGCATCCAAGCTTAATACCCCCCTAATGAAAATAGTGAAGTTTCGCCCCTGTATATAACACACCGGGTTTCGTTGGTCAATAGCTGTGGACAACTGGTTCATCAACCTCGTTTTCGATATAAATAATAGTGGTGACGTTGATGTCAGACACTCTGTGGTGCTGTGGTCATAGGTCATTTGAGGGTTAAAGTTACAGCGATAAAAGAAGCAGAAATGAGCTCAAACTCTGATTCTTCGACAGAGAATGATGCATGCGAAGAATTATCGCCAATTCCAAGCGGAAGGAGAAAAAAGAAAGTGGTAAAGGTATCAACAGGAAGAAAGCGCTCCAATTTTGAGACTTACAGTCGTAAAATTAAAAACTTAGAAAACCATGAAGTATTTGCGTTTGGTGAAATTTGAAAGAAGTTTCCAGTTTAAGTTACCTCAAAATAGTTTGCTCGTAAGGTCCCTTTGCTGCCTTCTGTCTCCCACCATTATCTTTGATGCCACAGCCTTGATATCATACTTAGCCAGGGCCTACGCCTTGAGTTTGAAAGTGGGGGGGCAAGGCTAGCAAAAGTAGGGGAGCAAGGCTTTTCCCCTTTAACTGCAGCTTTAAAACTACTTGCTTCGCAAAAAAGGGGGGGGCATGTTAGCTATACATACGAAAAAGTGGGGTGCGACACCCAGCCCCCTCCCCTTGCTCCGGCTTGCCTGACTTGTACTTGCCCTCCATTCGTTCTATCTACTTTTTGCAACAACGTCACAATAGTAAGAGCAAGCCCATAATACTAAAATTGTTTATAAACGGTGTTTTTAAAACATTGTCTCTGTCCCAAAAAGTAGCCTATGGCCTCTCACCCTTAAGCTTTTGCCCCTGGGTACTGTTATCTAATCTTTTAGCATCTCTTCTGTCTGGAATCACAGACACTATTTGTTTCACTCAGTCTCAGAGTTTTAAAGGTAATGAAATGCAAATCCTGATAGATGTCAATAAACAAAGCACTCCCAAAAAGAGATTAGGCAATGTCTTTGTAGCAAAAAATTGATTTGAGGAATTGTGGACTTTATTTATAAAATAATTTTCTGATTTATTAGTTTGTCAATATAGTTATTGCTAATTATGTTTGTCACGTTTGTTATATTATAGTAATTAATATGTAACAACATGTAGTTTTTAGATGCTTAATTTTGTTTAATGTATTTGGAGAGCAGGTTATTTAATTGATTAAATCATATTACAAAGATACATGTTGTTTCTTAACTTCCCTGACTTGTTCAAGACAATGTTCAATTAAAAAAGAATACAGATAGTGTCAAGTTTTGATTAGTGATATTTGTGATGAACAACATCAAATTTTTCCAATTACATTTTTACTCAAAAGGTTCTCCGGCTAAGAAGAAGCTTGAAAATATTTCCAGTACTTCTTATCTACAAAAAAAGAAATGAAATCAAATTTGTGGGTAGGTTTTGTCCCTCTTGGGTATCTTGAAAGTTCAATTTCATGGAATAGTTACAATCTTAGTGATTATTTCTCGTTTTTTGTTACTGACGAGCAATTTTCTTAGCAATAAAGTCTTTTGCTTTTGATTGTAAATCCTTCGGGAAAAGTGTACTTTTACATTGCCCTTGCCATACTTCAGACCTGTGATGTGAATTTCTGACCAAGCAATTGGTGATTTTCCCTTAACTGTTTCTTTCTCAAGTGTAATGCAAAAATAGGAATGTGCAAAAATGGAAATTGTGTAGCAAGAGCAAACAGAAAATCATAAACTTAAAATCTGTATCAACAACTAATTTCAAACAGGAAATCAACATCTAGCTAAACCATTTGAAAGTTCCGAAGAAGTGAGAACAGTGCTGAATACTGCTATGCAAGAAAGCATAGACTTTTCGGAGCCTCAACAGTCAAAGGGACATAAGTATGTTGAACAAGACATATTTACTGTTGTTCTTTAGTTGCTGCTGTTGTTTTTGTCCACAGCTGTGGACCAACAAATTTCGTGGCCAAATAAACCTCGAGGCGGGTTGCCCTGTTTTTGCCAACTGTACAATGGCGGAAATCCCGGGGGTAAACTAAGCCTAATTTTGGACGGGGGCGTGCCATTTTAGTTAAGAATTTGGACCCATAACTCTGCAAATGTCTGAAGAAGTGTGACCCATAATTACGCAAACATGATGAAAACTATACCCATAATTACGCAAAGCAAATAAAAATTCATCAAACAAATTTTGCATGTCCTTTGCCCTGAAATCTCAATAATACAGATGCTTCATACTTTTATTTCTAACTGGACATTCATTTTGTTAATGCTAAATCCCCCCCCCCCCTCATGATTTTGCAATATTTTCCCAACTTGGTACTGATAATTCAACATGTTTCTTCAAAAGGTACCCATAGTTCCGCACAGATTTCAAAAACTGATACCGATAATTCCGCACTTTTCAGTAAAAAGGTACCCCTAAATAATGGCACGTCCCCGTACCTTCGAACATGTTTAGCTTTTTCCGACAAAATAACTTCTTGGACCATGCATAATTTTAAGGAAAATTTATCACTCCACATTCTGATGAAAATAGGTGAACTTTTGGCGGGGCCCTTAAAAATTCTTCAACTAAATAACTTGAAAAACAATCCATTAATAATTTTGATATCACCAAAGATCTATCTTTGATATCGCGCTTGATATCTCATCTAAGGGAAATGATGATACAAGAGGTCAACCGATAACACTATTTACAAGACGTTCATGATAACAATAAAATTGTAATTGTTACGTTCATTTTCTGCATTTTATCTTGTTTTCTTCGATGGGAAAAGGAAGTTCGGCTAATCTTTACAAAATTGAAATAAGATACACAATTCGCAAGCAGTTTTGATTTTTGCCATATATTGTTTGTTTGATTATATCAGTACTGGCTAATAGGCAGGGCATTCCTCTGAACCATCGACCGCATTGCCTAACCTTTGTTTTCTCGGCTGATTATGGAACAATATCGTATAACGAATTATTTAAGCCCTTACAATATTTTCAAAAATTCATCAAAGTCACGTTACCGATGACGTCAACAAAGTTATGTTTCCTAGACTCAAAACCATTGTAACTTCTAAAGTATACGTCTGACTTCAATATAAATGCTAGATTCGGGCTCGCCTGAAGGAAAGCTTTCCAATGATATATACACATCAGTATTTTAACGATGTCAGCAATTTTCAATGATGACGTCATCACTCTCAAAATGGCCGTCGTACAGTTCATTTTTAGACAAAAGCTCTGATCTAATCAACTGCATTTCTGGATCGTTTTGTGGCAATGTTTTGTCAGGTAATTATTCTGCATCACTCAATTTAACGTTTAAATCCTCGAATTGCCCCCTCCCCCTCGAAAAAGCCCCCACCCTAGCACTACAAAATGTCAATAAGCCCCCCTCGAATAAGCCCCCACTGCTACCATAAATTCTCGAATGGGACCCCTCAATTTGATGATTTTTGTCATCTGATCTGTTGCCTACGGCGTTTTATTGAATTACCACAACAATTCATACGTTTGGTAGTAATTAATTAAATGCTCATAAAGAAATTCCTATTAAAATAAATGACGTCTTTTACTAATGTCTTCTTAATGTCTACAATAATTTTATAACCCCCCTCGTATCAGCCCCCCCCCCCACGAATATGCCCCAGGGGCTTATTCGAGGATTTACGTTATATATTTGCCTCAAATCCATTTACCGCCAGAATCCTCCGACGAACTGAAGTCATAAACTTCCCGTTCACTCTCTATTTAATCAGAAAGTTCAGTGCTACTTAGGTCAGAGTCTACCTGGTCTGTTGTTTCCTTGTATTCGTTACTAGCACCGATTTCGTCGACACTACGGGCCTATTTCGGTACCTCAGTACATCTCTTGTATTTCTTTGGAGCAGGGAGATTTTACTGCCACTTCCGACATCTGCCCCAACGTTTTCTGAAAGTCGGCTCTTGTTTTTCCGTCTTGACTTCAAAGAAGGAGGCAGCAAGATTTTAAGGAAGACTCTTCAGAAGACCCTTCCAGCCACAACTTTTGAAAGAAAGTCTTGACGGATGGTTCTACGCAACGCAATCAGCAGTAGGCTATCTTCTAGGAATGTGAATCAGAAGGGAGTTAAATGTTACTTTCATTTTGTTATACATTTTTAGTTTTGTTTCCACATAGCTTCTCTTGACCTTGTCAGAATACATTACCATGTGAACAAACTTCTGAAAATCTTCTATATCGCTATCACTAACCACTTTTCCTTCTCCAAGGCTGTCAAGCAGTTCAAGGTATCGCGGGCTCTTGATGACTGTCCTCAGCAACCTTACCTTTCCTACGTTGCGGAAATAGGATTTAGAATAACACCTAGATAAAGCATGTAAAGCCTGTAGATTAAGGCAAACATCTCTTCCGAAATGGGAACCATTTGCGTTTTACATGGAGAAAAGCAAAAGCCCAATGTGTCTTCCTTCAGAAATCAGTCTTATGATATAAATTTGCTTCTAATTTTGATATCAGAGCTCGTGGCATTTATATCCTTGCAACATGTTTTGGTAGTACACTTCTAAATGACCTCTTGGCCCTGGTTCACCAACTTATACCCAGCTTCAGGAGCAACAAATTTGATAAGGTTGCGCGTCCGCGCTCGGTACGTTGGCATCGGCTTGATGGAGCGAACTGCTACCACTCCGTCTACTATCCAAACGGCAGACTTCGGAGGCATGTCTTTGATCCATTGCCACTCTTCGAGCAAGAGTCGTTGCAAAGTTACTTTGTCTGACTGACACAAAGTTAAACCAGCTGTAGCGATAGCAATTGAAAGAGGAACGCTTGTCATGGGATGAGTGAATGCCTCTTGCAGACTTCCTGTCTTCAAAATGAGTAGTTAAAGGCCTATTTTTGTGTTCTTTGGCCACGGTAGGTGTCCCCTTGATCTTTTCCAGATCTGCCTTCAGCTTTGGTTTTTTTGATCGGCGTGAAGAATTAAACGCTGCCAATAATCAGGCGATCATTTGTGAAGCGATGCATATTCCCTTCTCCTATGATCGACGCTGCAAGGAGGTCAGTAGAACTTTATTGTTCTAGTTCTTCACCAGTTAAAGTCGATTTCGCAGGTGTAACAGAAAACCGATTGGTGCCATAGCTTCGAAGAGTTCTCTAAGGCTACCATTATGCTTCTGAAGGAGCTTTGTCCTACCTGGAATGCTGTACTTGTGAATTGATGATGACTTTACGAAAAAGTATTTTTTTAGAGCCTCTCTAAACTTGCTATGAATGTGGGACGTAGCAATCCAAGTGTTAACCGCATTAACGTTTGCTGAAGCCAGACCAGTATGGACCTGCAGTCCCTTTAGCTTTTTGAATCGCAATAAATTTCCTCTAAATTCTTATTTGTTCCAATCTTGGAATGCTGTAGTTTGTTCACCCTCACCCTGTAATGATTGAAGTGAAATGGAGAAGCAGATGTGTTGGTATGTCCAGTAGCGGGCATAGTTGATGTGATTCAATGCAAATGTAAGCAGAATCATATTACGCACTGCTTGCAAAAGTAGCTTAATGTTGCTTTTCTGCAAAGCTGCTACCATGCTCAACAAAGCAGACAAATCCTCCAGCTTAGTGATTTCAAGCGACTTTTCAGTTTTTTGACGATTTTCAAGAATCAACAGTTTTTGCATCAATCTGCCATTGCTTATGGGCATTGACTGTATGTGTTTTTTTGGAAAAGACGTTGGCGAACCCATGAGTTGATGAAAGCAACCCATCAGCACCTTGATCTGACTATACAAGTCAGCATTCGTTCACATAATTTGGTTCATCTTTGCCTTCCCCATTTCATCCGCATGAACAAAAACATGAAATATGTCAAGATCATATCTAAGAAAGAATCAAGGTATATTCCTTGCATACTGGATAGACAGGCACCTTATGAGTGATTGGCAAGGTATCTAGCCCTGTCAGGGGTATTAAATAAAGGCTTTAAAGTAATAAATCATATAATAACTGTTTCCTCCTGTCTCCTGGCAATGCCAATAATATAAGCCCGTGGCCTTTGTGCAAAGCTCGGTTTCGTACCGACGGCTTCAGGTCCGGTCTTCGGAAACAATTATTTTAGATTTAATTAATAAAATTAAAGGAATAATAATGAAAAACTGTGGATAGGGAAGGAGCAGCTTTTTCTCGGTTATAAGAAAGTGTCAAGCAAAACCATGCATGATGTCAAATTGCGATAATGCCAAATTGTGCCTAGCAAAATCAGAGTCAGCTCGCTGGTCGACGGCCATTTTGAAAGTGATGACGTCATCATTGAAAATTGCTGACATCGTTAAAATAGTGATGTGTATATATCATTAGAAAGCTTTCGTTCAGGCGAGCCCGAATCTAGCATTTTTATTAAAGTCAGACGTATACTTAAGAAGTTACAATGATTTTCAGTCTAGGAAACAGAGCTTTTTGACGTCATCGGTAACGTGACTTTGATGAATTTTTGAAAATGTTGTAAGGGCTTAAATTATTTGTTATACCATATTGTTCCATAATCAGCCGAGAAAACAAAGGTTAGGCAATGCGGTCGATGGTTGAGAGGAATGCCCTGCCTATAATATTGCATCAGGGCAGTGGCATGCTCCGACAGGACATGAATGGGGAATTAAAGCGTCCTCTCTCTCCACTAGCTTACAGGTCTAGCCTGACCTGACTGGTACCACCTGGCAGGGTTCCCTAGCTCAGGGCTACAAGCGATGGCCAACGGCTAACTCGGCGGGAGACCGGCAAGGAGGGCGGATGAGCTACGACTCCAGGGGTCAACGGCTTCGGGCGGAAGAACTCCTGGAAAAAGGGATTTGATATCGGATTCGGTTTCCCAATCCGATATGCAATTTCTCCCTGTTTACACGATACCGTTTTCATATCATATCTGTCACACCCAACCACGCCCAGTAGTTTCAGGAATGTAACACAAAATAAGGTAACGGGACTCAAGCCAACGTTCTCAGAAAATACCCTTCTGACCGGCCTCAGAGCTCCCCGCTCACATCTGTCTCTGCATCTTCAGCTACCCCCTTTTATACAAGTTAAGGTTTACATGTCCAAAATAGAATGCTTACATACGATAAACAGTTTTCTTAACAACCGTGACGATTACAAGATATTTCAAAGGAATTACGTAAAATCAAGCAGCGTTATCTCGTTTTGTTGCTGTGGCCACAGCGTCTATTGTCAACAGTCCAGTCAATCCTAAAAATATCTAATTACAGCAAGCCTGCATAAAAGCACTGCATCAGCGCTAAAAGTAAACACATTACACACGCCCCCCTTAGATTAAACAACATAGTACATGGTTTTAATCTAAAAATATAAGACAAATGTGTTTGTCACTATTTCTTCACATTCAAAGACTGTTCAATTTCCTCGATCAATCGGTCTGCTACACTTTCTGAAGGTACCCATAAGGTCTCACCATCATCTAGCTCAACGAAAAACTTTGTTTCCAATCTTCCCTTTTGGTTTCTCTGTCTCATCTTGTCCAAGACCGTTCTGACTCTGTCTTTGACCTTGTCCATCTGCTCCATTGTGCACCTTTTCAGTTGATCCACGTGAACAATCCTGTTTCTTCTGGAATCCTTCAAATCTAACTCAACATTCTCGCTTGATATGACACGTTGTATTTTATATGGTCCAAGCCAATGTTGCAGATTTAAACCCGTACTTTGGCTTTTATCATAGTTCTTTAAATACACCATATCGCCAACTGAATACTGGTGATCTTCAGCTGTGACTCTTTTATCATCAACAGTTTTCTGTCCCTCTTTTTCTTTATGATTCAGCTCTCTGACCAGAGTATATGCTTCTCTCAGTGCATTTTCTCGTTCATTTACAAAATCGGTGGAGTACATCCAAGTTGGAGGTTTCAATGCTCCTGGCGCCACGTTGAAATCCCTGCCGGTCATTAGGAACGCAGGTGTTTCTTTAGTATAAGGGGTTGTCCTATAAGCCAACACAATGTCTCTTAAATGCTCGTCCCAGTCATCTTTCTTGCTGTTTGTATACATTGCCAATGCAGTTTTCAGGGTCCCATTGAACCTCTCTGTCATGCCATTACATTATGGCCGATATGGGGAGGTGTTTTTCAACCGAACTCCCATCTTCTTACAAGCTCTTTTAAATGTAGATGACATGAAATTTGACGATCAGATAAAATTGTACATGGGTAGCCATAGTCCCCCGCAAACCTTTCGATGCATTTTGCTGTCGTCTCAGCACTTATTTATGGAACGGCATAAGTAGCTGGCCATCTTGAGAATTGGCCTTGCATAGTTAGGACATACTTGTTACCACTTGTTGTTACAGGTAGCGGTCCAACATAATCGATTCCAACAAGTTCCAGTGGTCCAAATACTCTAATTGGTTTCAGTGGTGCATGTGCTCTGTTCTTTGGCTCTTTTCTTTGTGCACAGAGTGAGCAATTCTGTCAATGTCTACTGATGTCCCTCTTCATACTTTTCCAGAAGTAGGCCTGCCTTATTCTTGCAAACATTCTCTGAAATCTTGGATGTGCAGCTTCCTCGTGGTTCTGGACAAGAATCTTCCCTTTTTCCGATTTTGGCACAACCAGCTGTTTTCTCACTCGTAGCTGTTTCCCCTTCCGAACAGGAGTCCACAAATGGTACAGTACGCCGTCTTCAATGACATATTGATTCTTGTGTCCTTCTGGCTCACTCCTGTCTTCTTGTGGGTGATTATTGCCATCACGTAAACGATACATCAGTCTGCACACTCTTCGTCTGCTTGTTGGCTGCTCATGACATCTTCTGCTGAAATGACTGCAACTTCCATCTTCGTTTCTTTAACAGGACATCTCGATAAGAAGTCAGCGTTACCATTGCATTTTCCAGGTCTGTATTTCACCTCAAAAGAATAGGCTTGCAGGTCACACATCCATCTTTCCATCTGAGCACTCTTTGGTTTCATTGTTTGCAACCATTTGAGGGGTCGGTGGTCCGTCACAATAACAAATGTTCTTCCGAACAGATAATGGTGGAAATACTGTAACGCCCATACGATCGCCAAGCATTCTTTCTGAATCGTTGAATAATTCCTTTCATTACTTGACAGCTGTCTGCTTGCATATGCTACCACTGCTTCGCCATCGACAAAGTTTTGCGCCAACACTGCTCCCAGGCCATAGTCACTTGTATCAATATGAACCACAAAATTTCGATCAAAATCTGGTAATCCAAAGACAGGTTCGGTAAGCAAGGACATTTTCAGATGCTCAAATGCTCTTTGCGCCTCTTCATTCCACTGGAATATCTTGGGCTGTCCACATGTTTTTGTCAGTTGTGTAAGTGGCTTCACGATGCTTGCTTAATTGGGCACAAAATGTCTGTAGTAGGAAGTCATACCAAGGAACTTCTTTACTAATGTCCTGCTTGTAGGAGCTGGAAAGTCTTCTACTGCCTTGATCTTTGCTGAATCAGGTCGTATTCCATCCTCTGAAATGATGTGTCCAAGATATTTGACGCTTCTTTGTACCCACTGACACTTGCGGGGTTTCAACGTTAAGCCTGCCTTCCTGAGTCTGCTAAGAACAGTTTACTGTCGATCCATGTGCTCTTCAAATGTTCTTGAGAAGATGATGATATCATCTAAATACACCAGACAGTGTAGTGTGTCCAGTGAAGTCCTGTTAGAACGTAGTTCATCAGTCTCTGGAAACAAGCTGGTCCATTGACGACACCAAATGGCATGGTCTGAAATTCCCAATGCCCCTGTGAAGTCGAAAATGCAGTCCTTTCCTTATCTTCATCTTTTATTGGGATTTGCCAGTATCCGCTTTCCAGATCCAATGTGGTAAAAAACTTTGCTTTGCCAAGTGCATCAAGGGTGTCATCAATCCTTGGAATAGGGTATGCATCCTTCTTTGTGACTGCATTCAATTTTCTGTTATCCACACAAAATCTCGCTGTTCCATCAGGTTTTGTGACCAAAACAACTGGAGAGGACCATGGACTTTTTGAAGGCTTAATGATGTCTGCAACTAGCATCTTTCGTACTTCTTCTTCTATGATCTTTCGCTTCGTTTCTGGTACCTGATATGGTCTTTGCTTTATTGGAGAAGCAGAACCAGTGTCAATACTGTGTTCCATCACCGTGGTTCGTCCAAGTTTTTTCTGCAGCAACTGCACTTTCGTTTAAAACATGGCACAAATGTTGTTTTTCTTCTGTGGAGAGATGCCCAATGTTTAGATCAGAAGGTCTTATCACTGTCATTGTTTTGTCCTTGACTTGTTCTGCTTTGATCTCCTGGAAAAGTTCCAACTCTGCCATTTCATCTCCTTGCTTCAGTTGAACTGGACTCTTCGTTGCATTCATAATCTCAAGTGCTACTCTTCCGTTTTTTCTACATTTGGTCAGCACACTTGCCACGTGGATCTTTGTTGTTGATTTTCCTGGTTGTCTCTCAGCAAACAGAAGCAGTCCTTCTTCATCCCCATTTATTTTGGCTTGTATCACCATAGCTCGCTCAGGGGGCACTAGCATATCTGTACACAAGAATGCGTATCTTTTCCCAGCCAGTTGGAAGGAAGGTACACATTTTCCATCGCTAAACACAACAGTCTTCGTATCATACTGAATACGTATGCTTTGCCATGAAATCGTTGCCAAGGAGACACTGAAATCTGAAATTGTCTATGACCCTTACAGGAAATGTCACTTGAAGATGGCCAAGGTCCAGTATCATTTCCGTCTTTCCAATCACTTTCAAAGGGTCACCACTAGCTGAAACGAGTTGTACATTTGATTCTTGTAGATTGGCCTCGGGAAAAGCCTGGTCAAAAACTTCTTTGCTCTCCACCGTCACCGCTGCTCCAGTATCCAGCATGAAGTCCACAGGAAAACCATTTATTTTTCCAGATACCCATGCACCTTCTCTCACCAAACGTTGCTCATGTATGGCATCATTGTCCAATGCAAATAATTGTATTTGTTTGTAGTTACAGGAGGCCAAGGTTTGATCTGATGAGAGTTCCCTCTTTTTCTCACCAGCTGATCCAACGGCTAGTCAGTCTCCCCCATTCTCCCTGTTCTGCCTTTTCGCTTCGGGACAACTTCTTTTCACATGGCCCGGCTTCCCACATATCCAACATTTGGCAATTCTTGGCTTTGTTGCATACTGTGCTGCGACGGAATTTGAATTTTTAGCAGCCAATCTTCTAACATCTTCCGTCAGTTGACCAATAGCCTTCCATAAAGAATTCAAATCATTGCCCTGAGTTTGTTGTTTTTCCACGGGAGCCATTGTTTGCTTTCTTTGCTTGTGAGCTGAAATTCTGTAGTCTTCACCCTCGGAGTCTTCGTGAAGCATTTCTTCTAAGGCTGCCAGAATTCTTGTTTTCCTTGGCATAGACTCTGAATCCAAAAACATCTCCCGCGTTTGTGCTTCGAGGACAGCGTCCTCAAACTCCTTCAATCTTCTTCCCCATAACAATTACTTTATTTCAGGCTTTAGGCCATTGATGAAGGCTTCACACGCCGCTTCGTTGAATCAGTCTGCTGGGAAACTTTTCCTGGCCAATGTTTCGACAGCCTCAGCATATTCATTCACGCTTTCTCGTGGTCTCTGCTTTCTTTCCGCCAAAGCTCCTCTTGCTAACAGGCGCATGTCTTCATTGTTGAAATAGTCTTCTAACCTGTTTTTTAACTGATCTAAGTTTCCTTTTAACTCTTCACTCTGTCTTGCGAACCACCTTCGAGCATTGTCCTTTAAGTAGAGTGGAAGTCTCCGCAGCTCATCTTCTGCATCCCAATCGTTTACTCTGGCCGCAAGTTCCCAGTGCTCCAACCAATCATTTACATCATCACTTCGACGTCCCGCAAAGTATTGGATGTCCACAATCGAAGGTGACCTTGGACTCCCTTGCTGAGCTTCCTGTCTGCATGGAGAGGAAAGCATCACTGTTATGTCACTGCGACGTCTCCCGAACGGTTCGTTGATTTCCCGTGCTTCTTCAGATGCTGCGTAACCAGCGTCTATGGAATTCCTGCGCTGCGACATCTAAACTAGAGATTTTGGATCCCACCCCTGTCATCAGTTATGTCACACCCAACCACGCCCAATAGTTTCAGGAATGTAACACAAAATATAGAGAAGATAAAATACTGAAGTTATCAATGTGAAAGTATAATATTAAATACTAATGTAAATAAGGTAACGGGACTCAAGCCAACGTTCTCAGAAAATACCCTGCTGACCGGCCTCAGAGCTCCCCGCTCACATCTGTCTCTGCATCTTCAGCTATCCCCTTTTATACAAGTTAAGGTTTACATGTCCAAAATAGAATGCTTAGATACGATAAACAGTTTTCTTAACAACCGTGACGATTACAAGATATTTCAAAGGAATTACGTAAAATCAAGCAGCGTTATCTCGTTTTGTTGCTGTGGCCACAGCGTCTATTGTCAACAGTCCAGTCAATCCTAAAAATATCTAATTACAGCAAGCCTGCATAAAAGCATTGCATCAGCGCTAAAAGTAAACACATTACATATCGGATTGGGGCTCTGTCTACACGAATACGTTTTGGGTGGGCGCTGCGGGAATTTCGCCTTTGTTCTACATTCTCAGCGCAGTAGCATTTTGTTATTTTGCCAAGGAAGCCATCTAGGCGCCAAATCCGAAGCTTTCAGGGAACAAGAACTTTGCGAAATTATAACTAAACTAACTCAGTATGGGGAAAGAGAAAACCAAAGAAGATATTTTTACATGGACTGATCAGGAAATCGAACTGTTACTGGAAACCGTAAAGGCTTATTCTTCGCAATGCTCATACGAAGGAAAGGATTGGGAAAGCATCAAATCAAAATATGACAAGATAAAAGAATTGTTTATCGAAAGGTACCCAAAAGAATCAGAGGAAGAATTCCCAAAGTTGTCTGTTCTTGACAGTATAACTAAAGAAAGAGTGGCCGCAAAAGTGAAGCAGTTGCGTGTCAAGTACAAGAAGGCTGTCGACTTTGGTAAGAGAAGTGATGGAGAACGTATCATAATGACCTACTACGACCTATGCATGGATATATGGTCCGGTTCACCATCCACAAACAGCATTCAAGGCAAGTATTGTATAGATGTGTGTTGAATAGTTTCTTATGATAAGCCATTAAAAATTGTTCCAATAATGTAACTTTTCACCTGCCCATGCATACAATAATTATGCAAATTTTGTTATGTCATTCTATTATGCTTTCAGTGGTAAAAGATTATTCCTGGTAAAAATATAATCAAGAAACTTTATATTTATAGGAGGTATTGATACTAGTTCACCAGAGGACAGTAAGTCGAATCTGGGGATATATCCATTGAAGAAGACAGTGCTTTCCAGGATGAGAATGCTGAAGAAATCATTGGAATAACAGGGGTAATGCAGAAGATAGACAGGAAGTTAGTGATAGTTCAAATGAGCCACAAAGAGTGGACAGGCGAGAAAAAATATCTAAATTTTTGAAAGATCGAAAAGAAAAAAATATGATGTCCAAAAAATCTTTTGAAAGCCAGCAGTTGAGTTTGATGAGAGAAGATGTTTCTCTGAAGTGAAAATTTGCTGAACAGGCTGAACCAATGGACAAAGAATTTTTGCAACATGCAAAGAAAATGACAACTTCAATGGAGCGCATGATAGAGGCAATGACAGGGTGCATGGAATTTATGCAAAGAATGTGCACAATGCAGATGCACCAACAAAACATGTTGTTAGGGAATCAAAATGCCATGAATTACATCTTGTCCCCTTCATCAAGCCCTAAATTCAGTTTTCAACAGCAAGGTCTACAACGTAATGTTGCTCAATCTTCAAGCAGATCAACAAGAAATGAAAATGTAGAGTCATTCTTGAATTTATTAAATAGCTAGTGAACATTGTTATATTTATCTTAACAGAAAAAAACGTGTTTCTGAAAGAAAGATTCAAAAAGTATATTTTTCTGATTTTGTTGCATATTAAGTTGGTTAGTGTTTAACAGTTGAATATCTTTTTCCCTTTTCATTCAAAATATTTCATAAAGATTTTTCTGTTTTTCTTTCCATCTGACTCATTACTATCACTATTTGCAAACTGAGGCTGGAATGCATTGTCATAGTTTTCTGCTACTATTTGACTCATATCTGCAATACACTAATTATTCATCTCGCAAAAATTATGGAGGATAAAACATGCAAGTACAGTTTTTGGGACAGATGCAACATTAATATCAATTGGCTTTCTCAAAATACTGAATCTTGATTTCAACCATCCATTCATCCTTGCAGATGATAATTTGTACCCGAAAAATTGCTCTTCCTGGGTATTGCCACCTTTAGGGAATTCTTTCATTACATATGGAAGCAAAGGGTAAGCAGGATCCCCCAGCAAGCACACAGGAACAGAATCTTCACCTTGCACAATTGCTCTTGGACATTTTGGTATCATTCCATCTCTCATCATTTCATTGATCTTAGAATTGCTGAATACTCCTGCATCATGTACACTTCCAGGCCATCTAATGTCAACATCAAAGAAACAATATCTATAATCAACACAAGCCTGAGCATTCAAACTGTAGAAACCTTTATGGTTTATAAAGTCGATAGGATTATCTGGGGGTTTTTTGATTAGAATATGGGTTCCATCAACAGCCCCAATGCACTGGGGAAAGCCAAAAGCATTGTAAAAACATGAAGCCATCTCCTGGACTTGTTCTTCTGTTTTTGGAATACTTATGTATTTTTTCACAAGGTGTGTTGAAATTGCTGTAGTCACTCTGCTGACAGTTCTAGAAACTGTTGGAACTGCACAGCCAAATGCATTGGCAGTTTTTCGCATCCGACCTCCATCAGACAAATAATAAAGCGTCAGAGCTAACTGTTTTTCAGGTGACATAGGAATCCTCATGTTGGTTGTTTGCAATGTGATGAATGGACGAAGTTCTGAACAAAGTTTAAAAAAGTTCGTTCGTGAAATTCTTAAATTTTTCTTCCATCGATTATCCATGGATATCCCATTCAACAGGTTTAGCCACCAAACATTCGCCCTTCCTGGATTCTCCCAAAACCTTCTATTTGCTCTTTTTTTCTAACTTTACTAACTGCAGGCCTAGACGACAGTGAAGTCATTCTCCATAAACTTTTTCTTCTGGCAATATAGCACATGTATAAATTGTTAAGCATCTGGACATTCAAGGCCATAGCATTCGCGATACTTGTGATTATAGTCATGAGAGAGCTGATTGTCGAGTTGTAGGCGTCCATCTTTGAATATTTTGTTTTTAAAAAAGGCGCCAAATGTGCAAATGAACACGAGATTGTTTCTGATAATGAGGCATCGTTTTCATTTCATATCGGATTCGGCTGTTTACACGAGAACAGAGGCATATCGGTATCATTTGAAAACGCAAAAACGGTATGAAGCATATCGGATTCATTTGAAAACGCGTTCAGATCGTTTTCATTTGAAAACGCAAAAACGGTATGAAGCATATCGGATTCATTCGTTCTCGTGTTAACAGAAGGCCAATCCGATATCAAATGAATCGAATGATTTCCGAATGATTTCTTGCAGTCATCGTCTTTCATTAAAAATAATTTAGTATTTTTTCAGCCATACTTGTGTTAAGTTAAATTCAATTCTTTATATTGACTTCTTTACTTTATGAGGTTTCTTTCATCTGGTGGCCGTAGGGCATTTAATCATCCCTTTCCCTGCTCTTTGAGACCCTGCATATATGTTTACCCTGCGTTTGTGAAAAATATGGAAAATTTTCTAGCTTTGACGATAAAGTTAGCTTTAACATTGCACGCTTATACCGTTTATCACTGCACAAATTGGTTATCAAAACTAGATATACGTATCTTGGATCGACAGGTTAAACGTCTGTAAATTATCTGAAGAAAGCCCACCGTCCCCCTTCCCCCACCGCCCCCCTTCTCCCTTAACACATTTGAAAGTTCAAATTGCAAAAAGGTTTAAATGTTTCTTCTGCAAACGTAATTCTACTGTAAATAAGCGAAATAGAGAACCCGTAGAAAACGAGTTTTGTCCCAAAGAGTTACCGTCTTAAAGACCTTTACATGGTATTTCGCATCTCCAGATCTCTGACAAGAGCGTAAATTGAGACCACGGTAACCGCCTACGACACAAAATATTTGTGTCAAAGATTGGAAAATAAAACAATCCATGAAGATCAATAAGAAGTTTCTTCACTGCAAGCAAGCCAGATTTGCAAAAACTATTGCAAAATATTTTCACTCGCCACGAGAAACCGGTTTGAAAAAAAATGACTTAGGTGAAATATCACCTTTAGGTGAAGATACTGCTTATCGCTTTCCAAAGAAAAACTACAACAGGTTAGTATTTAGATACCCCTGCTTGTTTTCCAATGACACCAGTAACTGAAAAGTTGCCAATGACTTTTGAAAACATTTGGAAACATTTTGATAACAAATCATAACTTTCATTTTCAAATCATTTCATAGACGTTTGTTGCTACGGAAACTAGAAAATAGCGTTTCTTCTGTCACTATTATAATTAAAGCTAATTGCAATGAAATGCGAAATTGAAAAATGTACAATCTGAAAAACAAGCTGCATACTAAGATTCATGGTATGCATGGTATACTAATGATTTCGAGGACCTGACCTGTCTTGTTGGAATGCTAGACATGGTACATCAGATGGTACTACCAACTTACTTAAAGAAGCACATAAAGAATCACGCAGCAGCCTCGCCAAAGCAGAACCCGCGTCACTCGGTTGGGGCAAGGAGTGCAAATGCAACATTTAAGATTTGAATGAAAGATTTAAATCAGCGCAAATGTTCATCAAAATCCACACGTAAACAGTGTCAGCAAAAATTTTACTACAACGGGGACTAAAGAGGTTAAGAGGACAATTTCATAACATTGCTTGCTCTCAGATTTAGAACTGGTGGCGCGGGCCCTACATAGTCTCCATTAAACTACAATTTTTAGTATAAAGTTGTTATTTCAGTTCTTTGCATCATCCTGGCTGAGTTTGTTCGCAAATGTCTCTCTTTTATCACCATGAGGTGATTCCCCAAGTATGGCTACTAAATCGTCATAGTTGAGGATTTCCTTGCTCAGGAGTTTTGCAGCAAGCTACAAAAAAGATGAAATGAAAAACAAAACATGCATGGGGTGTCATTCCGGGCAGAAATGTAAAAAACCGTTGGTACTTGCAAAAAAAACTAGCTCGTCGAATAACATTCTTAGTTTGAGTTGACTAAATATATTATTAAGGTGTGATGCACTGTTACAACTGGGATTTGATTGACACATCGCTTCACAATGAACAGGGGTTTGATCGACAAGTGCTGTCGCAACGAACAGAGACTTGATTTACATGAAATATAACAAAGATTATGGATTTGATTGACATGTACTGTCACAATGAACAGGGGTTTGATTGACATGTACTGTAACAAAGAACAGAGACTTCATTTACATGTACTATAGCAAAGATTATGGATTTGATTGACATGTACTGTCACAATGAACAGGGGTTTGATTGACATGTACTGTAACAAAGAACAGAGACTTCATTTACATGTACTATAATAAAGATTATGGATTTGATTGACATGTACTGTCACAATGAACAGGGGTTTGATTGACATGTACTGTAACAAAGAACAGAGACTTCATTTACATGTACTATAATAAAGATTATGGATTTGATTGACATGTACTGTCACAATGAACAGGGGTTTGATTGAAATGTACTGTAACAAAGAACAGAGACTTCATTTACATGTACTATAACAAATATTATGGATTTGATTGACATGTAGTGTCACAATGAACAGGGGTTTGATTGACATGTACTGTAACAAAGAACAGAGATTTCATTTACATGTACTATAACAAAGATTATGGGTTTTGATTGACATATACTGTCAATGAACAGGGGTTTGATTGACGTGTTGTTGCTTCTCTTTCCTTGTTTGTTTTTCTTTACATAAAATTTAATAGTTGTCGCTTAATCATGTTCGTACTGTTACTTGTTGTTACTGTTAATTAATTAATTAATTTTCTTTTTTTTCGTAAAAAGCTCTAATTTGTCATTTAGACGTAAAGAGCTTATTTAAGTATTAAATTGTACTTTAGTTAATTTAATTGATGATGATGATGATGATGATGATGATGACTCTTTCATTGATTGACATGTACTGTAACAACGACTAGGGATTTGATTGACATGTACTGTCAGGGCGTTTGATTGACATGTACTGTAACAACGACTAGGGATTTGATTGACATATACTGTCACAATGAACAGGGATTTCATTGTAATGTCTTTTTATACAGTTATACAACATGTTACGTTTTTAACTTTGACCAATCGTAACTTTGATAGCCACATGTGAAGGCATCAGACAATTTAAGTGTTCTTGTGATGCAAACAGGTATGAATAGCCCTACAAGTGAAGGACTTTCCGATTTCACCTACGACGTAGACATAGCTTAAACTAGATTTTATCAAGAACAGCGAAGCTTGTTAAGAGTAAGATAACCTCTTCAAGCATCTCTTCGTTTCTCTTGATTATTTCTTCTGTCTTCTCGTAGGCTACTTTGACCAACGAACTGGCCTCCTAAAAGAAAAAGCCCATCAGTGCGCTCAAATATTGATGTTTTATGCAACATAATAAAAGGATGTTTATGACGCGGTGAAGCGAGTTGATGATTATCTGGCCTAAAAGACAATTTATGGACAAGCAAAGAGATGGTTAAATCGCTTTTATATCGTAATCATACTATAAATTTCAATGAACAATTCATTGAAAGTTATTTCTAGATATTCTCTTAATGGCACGTGACAAAAAAAGAAAGATTTCGGGAATAACATTTGTGGTTCAATCTTGAGCTATATATGACGTTTAGATAAATATACAGCATAGGGACTTGTAAGGCTTCTGGCCTTCTGAATCTCGTTTTGTGATAGCATCAAACTCTGAAATGTTCGAAGATAACTGATTGCTGACAAAGTTTGATGCAAAGACAAAAAGAAATAAGCCAATAGAGAATAAGGCTAGCCTCACCGACAGTGTTTTGACCAATTAGAGCCTTTTAAAGTGCCTATGCAGCGAAATTTACCGTTCCAATATTTTAAAAGAAATCTATAGAATCCTTCGCCCTTGTTCTTATACAAAAAACAGAATTCCGATAAGTTAAATGGTTCTTTTATTATTGAGTGTCAAAGTATGCATATTTTGCAGTTGCGTTGCGAAATTTTATTTCCCGCTGTGACGTCACAGTGATGAGTCGAGGCAAAACCATTTAGTCAGGTCTGTTAAATCACTTATTGGGTCGAATTGTGCAAATTGTGATACTAGCATGAAACTTTGCAATAATGGACAGTTTGATACGCTGAAAAAGATAGGATAGGGAACCGAAATGAAAATTGCCCCTTTCAGCTATTTTTAGCTGGGGTACTTTGCCCCAAGACTCTAGCGGCGATATTACGATATCTCTGCTGTAAGTGAGTACAATAACATGAAACTTTGTAACAAGTGACAATCTGATACGCTAAAAATGAAAGGAGCAAGACCCCAACTTGAATTTGCCCCCTTTTCTATTTTTAGACTGGGGTACTTTGCCCTAGACCTTTATTGACGGTATTATCGTATCTCTGTCTCACTTTGGTGGAATAGCATGAAACTTTGCAATAAGGGGCAATTTAATACGCTTAAAAAGATAGGATATGGACCCTCTCCATGAAAATTGCTCCCCTTGTTCTATTTTTAGAGTGCAAGTTATGAATAATTAAGAACTATATCACATCTTTCTCAGCGTATCAAACTGCCTTTATATTGAGAATTTCCGTTCTCCGTTTATAGCCAGTGGTAGAATTAGGGGTCTGAATCAGAGTACCCCAGTCTAAAAATAGAACTTAGGGGCAAGATATGATTTGGTTCGATATCCAATCTTTTTCTGCATGTCAAACTGCCTTTATATCGAGAATTCCAAGTTTCTATGACCTGGCGTTCTCCGTTTGTGGCCAGGGGTCTGGATCAGAGTACCCCAGTCTAGAAATAGAATTTAGGGGCATTAAATGAATTGGGTTTATTTTACATCTTTTTCGGCTCGTTTAACTGCCTTTATATTGTGAATTTCAACTTTCCATGAACTGGAATTCTCTGTTTACGGCCAATTGTACAACTAAGGGTCTGGAACAGAGTACCCCAGTCTAAAAATAGAATTTAGGGGGCATCATATGATTTGGGTTTATTTTATATTTTTTTCGGCTCGTTAAACTGCCTTTGTATTGTGAATTTCAACTTTCTATGAACTAGGATTCTCTGTTTATGGCAAATTGTACAATTAGGGGTCTGGACCAGAGTACCCTAGTCTAAAAATAGAATTTAGGGGAAATTATGAATCGGGTCTACATCACATCTTTTTTTTCTAGTTAAACTGTCTTTTTATTGTGAACTTCAACTTTCTATGGCCTGGCGTTCCCCGTTTATGACCAAAGGTACAATTAGGGGTCTTGACCGGAGTACCCCAGTCTAAAAATAGATCTTATGGGCAAGATATGATTTGGGTCTATATCATATCTTTTTCAGCGTATCAAACTTGGTGTTTTCTGAAATTTTGATGCTTGTACCACCATTTGCACAATTCTTCTTCATATCTCCGTCATTAGAAATTATTCTGTACAACCGCAGTTTCCTGATTGCTGTGGCCCGACTCATCAGTGTGACGTCACAAACTGGCCTTGATTTTCGCAAGCACTACCTAATTTCAAACTCTGATTACACACACTTTTGCTGGTCAAATAATGAAAATTTTGGTGTCAAACGTATCAGAAAAGATAGGAAAATATAACTCTTAAAAAAAAGCAGGACATAAAATTTCGCTGCATAGACACTTTAACAAATAATGTTAACTTCACGAAGATTAAAAATTCAATAGGAACAGACTCAATTTCTGTTTACATATTTTCGGGTCTCCTTCATTATACAGAAATATAGACAAACTTGTCTGGTTATAATACGCTTTCCTTAAATATGTGATTTGGGTTTTTCAAAAATCTAGATTTTGACGTTTTTGTTTATATAAATGGTTGAATGGTTTTTACCTAGACAATAAATTCGAATACAACATTCAGGAAGATGTCTGCTTCATGGAAGCTTTACCCCATACATGGCTTAGCTTCCATGCAATAACAAATTACGAAGTTTTGAAAAAGATGATTCAATATTTGATGAATTCAAATCTCTATCAAAAGAGAATGCTGTTTTTAAAGAATTTGTAATGGAAAACATGTCTAATGATTAAATAACCCGCTCACTGTTCCATAGAATATTATATGTCTATCAATTGAACTAACTAATTGTTTTGTAACTACAGCCATCTATTTATAAAATCCATGCGTTTGACTTGGTGGCATAAAACATACAATACAAACAAAATACAAACAGCGACAAATGGTCAAAAATCTTCACAACCACCTTCAAGAGTCTCTTATCTTCGACAATGGTTTCAATATAGGAAAAATCTTTTTCACATCATTGAAAATTCTCTATAGGACCACAACTGTGATCGTAAACGAGTATTGCAATTCACCTCAGCAAAATGAAACTTGAATACACATTGTTGATCCTTGTTTCTTATAAAAAATGGATTTATCTGGCCTGCGTCTACCTGAACATTTTTCATATTGTGGGCCTGATTATGGACACCCCGCAAATTTTGGGGATACATTCTGATCCTTCGGCTTAGAGCATTCCATCCTTCAGCTCAAGCATAAAATTCTGATCTTCATAACATCTAGCTGTTCTGATTGCTGATTCAAGTAAGGATCTTGTTCTTCCCAATGTTCTGAAGTCTCTCTTAGCTGCCGCTGGGCAAAGTTATTCTGTTATGGGAAACTACGGCGATCAGTGGTTAGAAATTAGCTTAGTAATATTAAGTAGCTCTCAAGAAAACCACGAGTACTTCATATTCGCCTTTGGATTAAGAAACTGGAGCACTACATTCTTGTTGCTTATTAAATAAATGGGTTTATAAAAATGCCTGATGATCGCATTAAGCGGAGTGGCAACAAAGAACGTAGATTTATAACAAGATGAGAAGCTGTCACCTCGTCTATCATTCTGGCCAACTTATCGCTGTATGGCTTTTTTCCGTAATCTGTATTCTTCTTCAATGGAAAAGATATAGGACCAATGCGAGAATTCATGCCAAAGGTGACAATCTGAAAATGAAGATACTTTTCTAAAAATAAAAATTTACAAAGAAAGAAAAACACATATAACTACAAAACAACGACTGCACCTTCCAAAATAGTGTTATCAACCATATTGATAGCCAGCCAACCAACGATAACAAAATAATTAACACGAAAACCAGCATGGCTTCTCTGACTTTCTCCTTCTTCTACACGGCCACTGTGTTAATATTGAAATCAGAGCTGTATCGATTGGAGATCATCATGGCAGCAAAGTATCATGCACCGTAGATAAAATGTCTTCTCTTAAATTCTCCTTCCATTGAAAAATGGCTCAAGGAAGAAAAACCAATCTTGTAATTCTTTAAAAGGTCTAACACACCTATTACAAACACATCCAGAATCATTACTATGTGGCAACCATATGTTGACGAGCCTGATAGCAACTTCAACACGACAAGATTAACATCGAACACGACGAGATAAAGCATCATTCAATGCACAATTCAATGCAAGAACGTACACAGAAATGGATCGAGCCTGACAGCACCTTCAATACGACAAGATTAACATCGAACAAAACGAGATAAAGCACCATTCAATGCACAATTCAATGCAAGAACGTACACAGAAATGGATCGAGCCTGACAGCACCTTCAATACGACAAGATTAACATCGAACAAAACGAGATAAAGCACCATTCAATGCACAATTCAATGCAAGAACGTACACAGAAATGGATCGAGCCTGACAGCACCTTCAATACGACAAGATTAACATCGAACAAAACGAGATAAAGCACCATTCAATGCACCATTCAAAGCAAGAACGTACACAGAAATGAATCGAGCCTCACAGCAACTTCAACACGACAAGATAAACAACGAACACGACGAGATAAAGCACCATTCAATGGACCATTCAATCCGAGAACGTGCACAGAAATGAATCGAGCCTGACAGCACCTTCAACACGACAAGATTAACATCGAACAAAACGAGATAAAGCACCATTCAATGCACAATTCAATGCAAGAACGTACACAGAAATGGATCGAGCCTGACAGCAACTTCAACACGACAAGATAAAAATCGAGCACGACGAGATAAAGCACCATTCAATGCACCATTCAAAGCAAGAACGTACACAGAAATGAATCGAGCCTCACAGCAACTTCAACACGACAAGATAAACAACGAACACGACGAGATAAAGCACCATTCAATGGACCATTCAATCCGAGAACGTGCACAGAAATGAATCGAGCCTGACAGCACCTTCAACACGACAAGATTAACATCGAACAAAACGAGATAAAGCACCATTCAATGCACCATTCAATGCAAGAACGTACACAGAAATGGATCGAGCCTGACAGCACCTTCAATACGACAAGATTAACATCGAACAAGACGAGATAAAGCACCATTCAATGCACAATTCAATGCAAGAACGTACACAGAAATGGATCGAGCCTGACAGCAACTTCAACACGACAAGATAAAAATCGAGCACGACGAGATAAAGCACCATTCAATGCACAATTCAATGCAAGAACGTACACAGAAATGAATCGAGCCTGACAGCAACTTCAACACGACAAGATTAACATCGAACACGACGCGATAAAGCACCATTCAATGCACCATTCAATGCAAGAACGTACACAGAAATGGATCGAGCCTGACAGCAACTTCAACACGACAAGGTTAACATCGAACACGACGAGATAAAGCACCATTCAATGCACCATTCAATGCGAGAACGTACACAGAAATGGATCGAGCCTGACAGCACCTTCAACACGACAAGATTAACATCGAACACGACGAGATAAAGCACCATTCAATGCACAATTCAATGCAAGAACGTACAAAGAAATGGATCGAGCCTAACAGCACCTTCAACACGACAAGATTAAAATCGAGAACGACGAGATAAAGCACCATTCAATGCACCATTCAATGCGAGAACGTACACAGAAATGGCTCGAGCCTGACAGCAACTTCAACACGACAAGATTAACATCGAACACGACGAGATAAAGCACCATTCAATGAACAATTCAATGCAAGAACGTACAAAGAAATGAATCGAGCCTGACAGCACCTTCAACACGACAAGATTAAAATCGAGAACGACGAGATAAATCACCATTCAATGCACAATTCAATGCAAGAACGTACAAAGAAATGGATCGAGCCTAACAGCAACTTCAACACGACAAGATTAACATCGAACACGACGAGATAAAGCACCATTCAATGCACCATTCAATGCAAGAACGTACACAGAAATGGATCGAGCCTGACAGCAACTTCAACACGACAAGATTAACATCGAACACGACGAGATAAAGCACCATTCAATGCACCATTCAATGCAAGAACGTACACAGAAATGGATCGAGCCTGACAGCAACTTCAACACGACAAGATAAAAATCGAGCACGACGAGATAAAGCACCATTCAATGCACCATTCAATGCGAGAACGTACACAGAAATGAATCGAGCCTGACAGCAACTTCAACACGACAAGATAAACATCGAACACGACGAGATAAAGCACCATTCAATGCACAATTCAATGCAAGAACGTACACAGAAATGGATCGAGCCTGACAGCAACTTCAACACGACAAGATTAACATCGAACACGACGAGATAAAGCACCATTCAATGCACAATTCAATGCAAGAACGTACACAGAAATGAATCGAGCCTGACAGCAACTTCAACACGACAAGATTAACATCGAACACGACGAGATAAAGCACCATTCAATGCACAATTCAATGCAAGAACGTACACAGAAATGAATCGAGCCTGACAGCAACTTCAACACGACAAGATTAACATCGAACACGACGAGATAAAGCACCATTCAATGCACCATTCAATGCAAGAACGTACACAGAAATGAATCGAGCCTGACAGCACCTTCAACACGACAAGATTAATATCGAACACGACGAGATAAAGCACCATTCAATGCACAATTCAATGCAAGAACGTACAAAGAAATGAATCGAGCCTGACAGCACCTTCAACACGACAAGATTAAAATCGAGAACGACGAGATAAATCACCATTCAATGCACAATTCAATGCAAGAACGTACAAAGAAATGGATCGAGCCTGACAGCACCTTCAATACGACAAGATTAACATCGAACACGACGAGATAAAGCACCATTCAATGCACAATTCAATGCAAGAACGTACACAGAAATGAATCGAGCCTGACAGCACCTTCAATACGACAAGATTAACATCGAACACGACGAGATAAAGCACCATTCAATGCACCATTCAATGCAAGAACGTACACAGAAATGGATCGAGCCTGACAGCACCTTCAATACGACAAGATTAACATCGAACACGACGAGATAAAGCACCATTCAATGCACAATTGAATGCAAGAACGTACAAAGAAATGGATCGAGCCTGACAGCACCTTCAATACGACAAGATTAACATCGAACACGACGAGATAAAGCACCATTCAATGCACAATTCAATGCAAGAACGTACACAGAAATGAATCGAGCCTGACAGCACCTTCAATACGACAAGATTAACATCGAACACGACGAGATAAAGCACCATTCAATGCACAATTCAATGCAAGAACGTACAAAGAAATGGATCGAGCCTGACAGCACCTTCAATACGACAAGATTAACATCGAACACGACGAGATAAAGCACCATTCAATGCACAATTCAATGCAAGAACGTACACAGAAATGAATCGAGCCTGACAGCACCTTCAATACGACAAGATTAACATCGAACACGACGAGATAAAGCACCATTCAATGCACAATTCAATGCAAGAACGTACACAGAAATGGATCGAGCCTAACAGCAACTTCAACACGACAAGATTAACATCGAACACGACGAGATAAAGCACCATTCAATGCACCATTCAATGCAAGAACGTACACAGAAATGGATCGAGCCTAACAGCAACTTCAACACGACAAGATTAACATCGAACACGACGAGATAAAGCACCATTCAATGCACCATTCAATGCAAGAACGTACACAGAAATGGATCGAGCCTGACAGCAACTTCAACACGACAAGATTAACATCGAACACGACGAGATAAAGCACCATTCAATGCACCATTCAATGCAAGAACGTACACAGAAATGGATCGAGCCTGACAGCAACTTCAACACGACAAGATAAAAATCGAGCACGACGAGATAAAGCACCATTCAATGCACCATTCAATGCGAGAACGTACACAGAAATGAATCGAGCCTGACAGCATCTTCAACACGACAAGATAAACATCGAACACGACGAGATAAAGCACCATTCAATGCACAATTCAATGCAAGAACGTACACAGAAATGGATCGAGCCTGACAGCAACTTCAACACGACAAGATTAACATCGAACACGACGAGATAAAGCACCATTCAATGCACAATTCAATGCAAGAACGTACACAGAAATGAATCGAGCCTGACAGCAACTTCAACACGACAAGATTAACATCGAACACGACGAGATAAAGCACCATTCAATGCACCATTCAATGCAAGAACGTACACAGAAATGAATCGAGCCTGACAGCACCTTCAACACGACAAGATTAATATCGAACACGACGAGATAAAGCACCATTCAATGCACCATTCAATGCGAGAACGTACACAGAAATGAATCGAGCCTGACAGCAACTTCAACACGACAAGATAAAAATCGAGCACGACGAGATAAAGCACCATTCAATGCACCATTCAATGCGAGAACGTACACAGAAATGAATCGAGCCTGACAGCAACTTCAACACGACAAGATAAACATCGAACACGACGAGATAAAGCACCATTCAATGCACAATTCAATGCAAGAACGTACACAGAAATGAATCGAGCCTGACAGCAACCTCAACACGACAAGATTAACATCGAACACGACGAGATAAAGCACCATTCAATGCACAATTCAATGCAAGAACGTACACAGAAATGAATCGAGCCTGACAGCAACTTCAACACGACAAGATTAACATCGAACACGACGAGATAAAGCACCATTCAATGCACAATTCAATGCAAGAACGTACACAGAAATGAATCGAGCCTGACAGCAACTTCAACACGACAAGATTAACATCGAACACGACGAGATAAAGCACCATTCAATGCACAATTCAATGCAAGAACGTACACAGAAATGAATCGAGCCTGACAGCAACTTCAACACGACAAGATAAAAATCGAGCACGACGAGATAAAGCACCATTCAATGCACCATTCAATGCGAGAACGTACACAGAAATGAATCGAGCCTGACAGCAACTTCAACACGACAAGATTAACATCGAACACGACGAGATAAAGCACCATTCAATGCACAATTCAATGCAAGAACGTACACAGAAATGGATCGAGCCTGACAGCAACTTCAACACGACAAGATAAAAATCGAGCACGACGAGATAAAGCACCATTCAATGCACCATTCAATGCGAGAACGTACACAGAAATGAATCGAGCCTGACAGCAACTTCAACACGACAAGATAAACATCGAACACGACGAGATAAAGCACCATTCAATGCACAATTCAATGCAAGAACGTACACAGAAATGGATCGAGCCTGACAGCAACTTCAACACGACAAGATTAACATCGAACACGACGAGATAAAGCACCATTCAATGCACAATTCAATGCAAGAACGTACACAGAAATGAATCGAGCCTGACAGCAACTTCAACACGACAAGATTAACATCGAACACGACGAGATAAAGCACCATTCAATGCACCATTCAATGCAAGAACGTACACAGAAATGAATCGAGCCTGACAGCACCTTCAACACGACAAGATTAATATCGAACACGACGAGATAAAGCACCATTCAATGCACAATTCAATGCAAGAACGTACAAAGAAATGAATCGAGCCTGACAGCACCTTCAACACGACAAGATTAAAATCGAGAACGACGAGATAAATCACCATTCAATGCACAATTCAATGCAAGAACGTACAAAGAAATGGATCGAGCCTGACAGCACCTTCAATACGACAAGATTAACATCGAACACGACGAGATAAAGCACCATTCAATGCACAATTCAATGCAAGAACGTACACAGAAATGAATCGAGCCTGACAGCACCTTCAATACGACAAGATTAACATCGAACACGACGAGATAAAGCACCATTCAATGCACAATTCAATGCAAGAACGTACACAGAAATGGATCGAGCCTGACAGCACCTTCAATACGACAAGATTAACATCGAACACGACGAGATAAAGCACCATTCAATGCACAATTCAATGCAAGAACGTACACAGAAATGGATCGAGCCTGACAGCACCTTCAATACGACAAGATTAACATCGAACACGACGAGATAAAGCACCATTCAATGCACAATTCAATGCAAGAACGTACACAGAAATGAATCGAGCCTAACAGCAACTTCAATACGACAAGATTAACATCGAACACGACGAGATAAAGCACCATTCAATGCACAATTCAATGCAAGAACGTACACAGAAATGGATCGAGCCTGACAGCAACTTCAACACGACAAGATAAAAATCGAGCACGACGAGATAAAGCACCATTCAATGCACCATTCAATGCGAGAACGTACACAGAAATGGATCGAACCTGACAGCACCTTCAATACGACAAGATTAACATCGAACACGACGAGATAAAGCACCATTCAATGCACAATTCAATGCAAGAACGTACACAGAAATGGATCGAGCCTGACAGCAACTTCAACACGACAAGATTAACATCGAACACGACGAGGTAAAGCACCATTCAATACACAATTCAATGCAAGAACGTACACAGAAATGAATCGAGCCTGACAGCAACTTCAACACGACAAGATAAAAATCGAGCACGACGAGATAAAGCACCATTCAATGCACGATTCAAGGCAAGAACGTACACAGAAATGAATCCAGCCTGACAGCACCTTTAACACGACAAGATTAACATCAAACACGACGAGATAAAGCACCATTCAATGCACAATTCAATGCAAGAACGTACACAGAAATGAATCGAGCCTGACAGCACCTTCAATACGACAAGATTAACATCGAACACGACGAGATAAAGCACCATTCAATGCACAATTCAATGCAAGAACGTACACAGAAATGGATCGAGCCTGACAGCAACTTCAACACGACAAGATTAACATCGAACACGACGAGGTAAAGCACCATTCAATACACAATTCAATGCAAGAACGTACACAGAAATGAATCGAGCCTGACAGCAACTTCAACACGACAAGATAAAAATCGAGCACGACGAGATAAAGCACCATTCAATGCACGATTCAAGGCAAGAACGTACACAGAAATGAATCGAGCCTGACAGCACCTTTAACACGACAAGATTAACATCAAACACGACGAGATAAAGCACCATTCAATGCACCATTCAAAGTGCACAGAAATGGATCAATAGATTAAAAATACTCTGTACCTACACACAGTGGAAACGTATAGATGGAAATGTGCAATGATAATGAAAGAGCATTTCATAGAATGAAATCTTTAATAAAAAATAGAACCTGCTCAAAATAGAACCAGCAAAGACACAATTAGTGCAAAATACTCGAAGATACACACAAGTCTGTGTATAGAGGAAAGATCAAACGAACTTAGACATGAAATGTGAAATGGTTTTGAATTTTACAGTAATACCAGACCTGTTTATAAGCCATTTCAGTGACTTTTCGTAAATCATCTTCGGCCCCTAAAAATAAGCATTTCTAAGCTCTGTACTAAAAATCATTGACTCAACAAAATAACAAAAATAGACATTGAGTATATACATTTCTAATGCCTCCTTCTGGAACAAGAGAGAGTCTACAAAATCAACGAGGTATTATATGTTCATTGGCCCCTACCTCACAATTAAACATGTTTCATTGTTCCCTCCCGCAAGGTAAAAACATTTTGCTTCTGGTAGTATAAAATTTGACGTATGATATCTTTGCAAACGTCCCATATCAGAGATTAAACAAAGATTAAACAAAGATTAAACAAAGAAGAAAATATTTTTTTCAAACAAGAATTTTTCTTAAACTCTATAAGATGTTAAGAAGTATCCGTTGAAATTCATCGTCCTAAATTGTCCTATATATACAATTTTCAATACTCAAATTATTTAACGCTTGATATTGTTTCACACAAACAAACTTTCAGAAAATGATGATTTCAGATTGCTTGTTTGAGCTTTTTATCAAACTAACCAGTAGTAATTCTTTGAAAGGTCAATGCTTCAGCGACGCGCCCTCCCAAAGCCATGCACATGCGATCAAAAAGCTACAAAATTAAAACGAGGCTATCAGAGAAGAAAATGAGAAAAATTACAGCTCTCATCAAGATTAAAATCTTCACTTTACTACAGGTTAAAGCATTATTAGAAAAGAGCCGCAAAAATCCTACCAGTCCTATACAAATGCAACAAATCCCGGGGCTCGCACAGAGATAGCGTTCTCTTTCTTTTGTAAACGGGTACTTGTAAACGGGGACATTTGTAGCAAATAAGAAACACCGCAATGCGACCAGAATGAACAGCAATACACGTAAATCAATAAATGCTAATATCTCGCCCCGGCGTGCGGGGCAGAGCCAAAAAAGAGATTAGACATTTACCTGTTCAGTTGTGAATAGCTTGATGTCAAGGGGTAGGTGCTGCGTATATCCAAGCACTGAGTTAGTCCTTGGAGCGACTGATACCTGAGACAAAGGAAAGATCGACCTTAACTACAATTGGCTCGGAATTTCAACGTAATTCAAACGACTGAATTGATTCAGGTTGAACTTATTAGAATACAGAGAAACATTTGAAGCTGGCAGAAACCTTTAAAATTGGCTCTGTGTGTTTCAGCATCCAGCCAACAACAGCGTGTCCTGCTTCATGATACGCAATTATTTTCCTCTCTTCAGGTGATACTGGGTTACTCTTTTTTTCCATTCCTGAAAACAACGAGAGTGATGCCACTTCTTATCATTTAGCCTTTCTTCTATCATTCACTAACAAGTAATTTCAAGGCATTAGATCATATCTTGAAATATTTCACTTAAACTTTACTTCCAGAAAAGGAAATTTCTAAAATAATACCTGCTATTATTCTCTCAACTGCATAATCAAAGTTTGTTTGTGAAATGTTTTTCTTATTAAATCTCGCAGCGTGAAGGGCAGCCTCGTTGCAAATGTTAGCAATGTCTGCACCTGAAACCAGATAAGTTGCTTGCAGTTTGAGGAGAGCAACTGGCAAATGCACTAACAAAATTTGTACATTGATACATATACAGATAAATTAGATAAAAGGCAAGAACAGTGAAGAAATGAGAACTGCAAAGAAAGGATAGGATAGCAATGAGAAGCAGCAACAATGTTTTTATACCCTTTTTACTTAACAACATGACATAGGACAAAATTAAGTACCAAAATTTCGCTGGGTTTTATTTTCGTTGAAGCAGGGCAACCGAAAATTAATCCCACCGAATTTTTTTAAAACCGAAATTTCGTCTTACCAACAACTCGATAGAAAACGCTAGAAAAATCTCGTTTTATAGCGATGCACCTTTAAAAAAGCAAGAAAAATTCCATGTTATTTTTCGAGTATTACCCTACGTGAAAACATCAATTTTCGGTTTCTGGTTTTCCTTTGTCATCAACTAATAAAATATTCAGCCCATTTTCACTTTATTCTCTTTTGCCCTCTACATTTAAAGAAATTTGAGTTGACGTTCTTGCCTACTCTTCAGTTCCATTTATTGGGCTAACATCATTTTCAATTTAATTTCAGTTTAAAAATAATCAATTTCAAAACCTTTACGATTGCGTTCCAGATAATTTTATGTTGAAGGAAGACATAACTTACAGAAAGTTCTTCATTTCATTACTCATCGAAATTTTTTTTTCGATCAAAATTTTACAAGTTCTTACAGACATTTACACAGAAACTTCAAAAATATGACCGGAAAATTTTCCACCAAAAATTAATCCACTGAAATCTTTGGCACCGGATTTGTTGGTACTTAATGTGTTATTTCACATAAAAAAATCATTGAATCCAATCAGAACACTAAAAAAAGAATGACCTGGATGGCAACGCAAATCTACAGACTTCCAGCCAAGTTAACTTGAGGATAAAGACTGATGAAAAGAAAATTTATCGGTGGCAGAAATTATAAGTGGACCTACCACTTTTGCCAGGCGTGAGCTCGGCAAGGCGTTTGGCATAACATGAAGTTGGCTTCTCCAATCTTAGCTTTTTTAAGTATAATTTGAAAATGTCTTTCCTTTCTGGCAATGTTGGTAAATCAATATTTATGAGTCGATCAAATCTTCCCGGCCGAAGCAGTGCCTAAAACACACACAAGTCTTCAATAGGAAAGCAAACATCGTTACACCGTAATGGTTACACAGCGAGACATTAAGCTGAAACAAAAGCTGAAACAAAGCTGAAACAAAGCTGAAACAAAGCTGAAACAAAGCTGAAACAAAGCTGAAACAAAGCTGAAACAAAAAGCTTCAAAGTGCCAGGCTCGCCAGGCTAGACCTTATTTCACGGTATGAATAAGACATGCATTCTTCAAAGAACTTTGTCTTTTTCCGGACATAAAATTGCTGCAAAAGGCCATAGGACGGGAAAGTTTATGCGATAATACATGCAATTGCTTAGAATTATTTATAGCTAAGTGGAATCAACAGTTATTAGATTGTTATTAGATTGTAAAAGAATACCTGGTCGAGGATATCAGGTCGGTTTGTAGAAGCTAGTATGACAACGCCCTCCGTTGTGTTGATACCTAAGAGGAAAACAAAACTCATTAACAGGACAAAGACTGGTAGCAGACCTTACTAAATGGTAGCCTTCTCAGAATGGATGCCAAATAGGAGCTTTAGGCCACGTTGTAGGGAACAATGGTTTGGAGGACCTGGCATTGACCGATAAAATTGAAGGAAAAACAGCATGGCTAGTTTAACCATGGATTGGAGGTTAAATGGATGCTTGGAAAAATTTTTTGGCGGTACAAAATTTGAAAATGGCTTTAAAAAAGCAAACTTTTTATAAGGTACTAAAAGCTTTTGAGTCTGACACTCCTTAGAGGATGGAACGTCACAATAAGTTCCGAAGGCACAAAATGTAAAAATGTGTCTTTATTTCTGGATCGAAATAGGCCAATCAGAAAAAACACAAGCAAATGGCCGTTATAGTCGTCCAATCAGTGCCGCGTGCCTAAAGAAAAATTACCACTGGAATCCAAACGAACTCCTTCTGCCTACAAAGGCGGCTTTGCCGTTTGTATGTAGATCGATTCCAAAACTGCTAGATGCAAAGACGATTGGGCTCTGTCAACTATCTAAAACATGTCGTCATTATAGAGTTTTGCAAAATTTGGGTTGCCTAAAAGATGTTGACCGATGGCAGAATCACTTGTTTTAACAGTGTTTTATACTAACAAGATTGAGAAGGCTGTTCTCTTGGAGGGGCAGTTCTGTTTCTAATGTTGGAATGAATATATTATTTTACATTCGCTTTAAAAAAAGCAAACATTTGAGTAAACTAAAGCTTTTCGTCTGATTGGTCAACCTTAACAGTCATGTGCTCACGTTTCCGATTGTCCTTTTTCGATCCACAACTGGGTATATATATTTGCTAACGTAGAGTTTTCGGTCTATGTTCTGACGTTTTAAATTCTGAAGAATGTCATATAAAAAGTTTTAGTTTACTCAAATGTTTGCTTTTTCAAAGCCATTTTCAAGTTTTGTACCACCAAAAGATTGTTTGCATATTATCATACCCTATTCCCCAAGCTTTGTGCAACCTACATTGCCAAAATCACACTGTCATGTAAATTCAAAAGCGATGGAACTCATTTTGGGTGAAATCCTTTTGAATGGATGGAAGGGCTCTCCTAGTACTGTAAACAACACGAATTTAGAGAAAGGGGTGTAAATGATACAGGGGTAACCTTGTTGGTGAAAAAAAGAGATTGGTGGGAGTCTATAAACTCCTTTTTGTTGGATATGGCACCTGGTGATGACTGCCTAAAACAAAGGACTGATTATAACAACAATTTATTCAACAGTTCAAACAATTCTTTGATCGCATTAAACAATTCATATTAGGATGTGAAAGCTTTAATTTACCATCCATTTCAACAAGCAACTGGTTTAATGTATTCTCTTGTTCGCTGTTGCCTCCGGTATTGATCCTGAAAAAGAAAGGCGAAACATATGACAACATGCACGAAATGTAACCACTTAGAGATCCAAACGCTTGCTGATGGATAAACGGTAAGGAAAACAAGAAAGACTCTAATACGTCGTAAAGATAGAAAGAAAGAAAGAAAGAAAGAAAGAAAGAAAGAAAGAAAGAAAGAAAGAAAGAAAGAAAGAAAGAAAGAAAGAAAGAAAGAAAGAAAGAAAGAAAGAAAGAAAGAAAGAAAGAAAGAAAGAAAGAAAGAAAGAAAGAAAGAAAGCGGCAAGCGGTGTTGTGAGCGGCAAATAGGGTATAAGTCGTACGTTGATCTTCTTGATTTGCCAATCGCATCAATTTCATCAATATATACAATGCATGCTGGTCGTTTTCTCGCCTGGGCGAACAGGTCCCTGACTCTCGCTGATCCTACCCCTGTAAAGGTATTGGTGTCATCAATGTTCATTACTTTGCATCAACCAATTTCGGGGCAGAAAACGATTTTTTTATCAAAAGTGGCCACAACAATGTCAATCACACTACTGCTTATTCTACCGCATCTGCTACACGCTATTAATATAAGAACGCTTTGCTCCAGTTTCAGCCTGGCATTTCTTATTTTTTCGCATTAATTCAGCCTAACGTGTTTCTTATTTTGTATCTTACTTTTAATGGAATTCCTGTAGATAGTCATGTCCGGACAGTGGTATAATGGAACATTTCGAGGCCCTTACGAATACACTGCTTGGGGACCCCTGCATTATGACATTCTTTCCAAAATCAAGGCAAAAATTAAGAAATCAGCGAAAGAAATACTTAATGTAAATAAAGATTGAATGATAAATGAGCAAAAAAGCAGTTTCAGATGGTAAACTATGTGAACAATGGAAGAGTACACATCGCAAATATGCAAATAGAGGGACCAAAATTAATCAATGGAATTTGAATTTAGTTGTTCAAAACCTTTGATAATTCGGGGTCTAATAACAAATAGGGATATCGGAGATATGTGAGAGAATAGGGAAAATTTTAAAGAGGGGATAGGATACTGGTTCTGGGGTTACACCTCGAAAAGGTTTTTTGCTACCACAGCCACCGGATTGGCTTAAAATAACAACAAATTATATTTTGCAGCACCAAACATCTGGCTTTTAATTGCACCTTTCGCTGCTTCGGTAAGCTTTTTATTCTAAGAACTGTTTTTCATGTGTAATGTCTCGTCAAGGTCGAATATCCTAAGCGACAAAGAAAAAAGGAAAAGAAAAATATTGTTTAATGCGCTAATGGTGAATTTTGTTCGCTACACTTTATCTGGACTTTGAATGTTGTCACCACTGATAACTGATTAATGATCCCGTGCTGGACGATACGGTTGTTGGTTGAACTTAAATGTCTATTTTTAGTTTGATACAGTACAGTAGATAGGTAAGTACACAATCAGGGTTTTATTGGTTGTTGTGTCCGTCATTTCAGACCAAGAATCTCTGCATGGTTTTGTGGGCGCGGGGTAAAATCGAGGGCGGCTTGTAAACAAGGGCGGTTTATATTCGAATAAACCAAGACAAAATAAGGGACTAGTTCACTAATGACCGAGCATGAAAAGCTCAGAAGTCTTATCTGTTTCTTGCATCAAATAACTCCCTAGATTTGCAAACAGTCTCTTCCGAATGAGATGAAAGCAACATCTTTGCATTATTTGATTGGATGCAAAAGACAAGGAGAGAAAACAAAATCTATACCTGCAAACATCTCCACAAAATCTGACCCCGCCATTGTAATAAATGGAACGGCGGCTTCCGTCGCAACGGCCTTTGCAAGCAAAGTTTTACCCGTTCCAGGCGGACCAACAAGTAGAGCTCCCTAAACAGATAATTCACATTTAATAGACATAAAAAGCTCATCTTTAAAAAAATCATGGTAAAATCTAAAGGCTTGTTTTCATATAACGTATATGCTTCAGAAAAATGCAGTCTCTTGCATAAATAGTTTTACCTTAGGAATTTTCGCGCCTAGATCAGTGAATCTTTTTGGATTTTTGAGGTAGTCGACAAACTCCATAATTTCTTCCTTCGCTTCATTCATTCCTGCTACATCTTTGAATCTAAGATTAAAGATTTCAACTTTATGTTATAGCAAGTAATATGAAAAATGATCGAGGAAATAATCAAAAGAAAATGCATCACAATCTGAATGGAAAGAAACTTTACCCAAGATCCTTTTTTGTTCCAGGCTCGATCACAGTTGCTTTTGCTTTTATATAAGATCCCTGGAAAATAATGGATAGGAAATATTTCTATCAAATAGGGAATTTTATAAAAAATAAAGGACACAAACTCGATACTTTCGATTCTTCTCATGGATGCAGCTTCACTGAACGTGGTGATGCTGCGATTGTTACGTCGACAAAAAACTCAAAAATAAGTGAATACATACAAACGGGTTGCCAGAGATACCGGATCTTCCAGCTGAAGCTGATCCTCTTCCAAGAAGGAAATAGAGGAGCCCTCCCATAATTGCCAAAGTTGCCGCAGTAACCAACACCGTATTGCTGAAAGAAAACCAACATTAAGTTCATCGCATATTTTGAATAGAGTCCTTAAGCAGCCATATGGCTGTTTAAGGGTTTGGAGAAGCCAGATGGTTTCAAGGGTATGAGAAGCCAAACGGTTTTAAGGGTTTGAGATGCCAAACGGTTTAAAGGGTTCGAGAAGCCAGATGGTTTAAGGGTTTGAGAAGCCAAACGGTTTAAGGGTCTGACAAGCAAAACGGTTTAAAGGGTTTGAAAAGCCAAATGGTTTTAAGGGTTTGAGAGGCCAAACGGTTCAAAGGGTTCGAGAAGCCAGATCGTTTAAAGGGTTCGAGAAGCCAGATGGTTTTAAGGGTTTGAAAAGCCAAACTGTTTAAAGGGTTCCAGAAGCCAAACGGTTTTAAGGGTCTGAGAAGCAAAACGGTTTAAAGGGTTTGAGAAGCCAAACGGTTCAAAGGGTTCGAGAAACCAGATGGTTTAAAGGGCTTTTCGCACAAACAAGAGCTGTATTCGTTTGCCTTATCAAGAAGAAAATCCAGTTTTACCCGATTCATTGTGGTTTCCAAACCCTGAAAGCCTGTGAAATCATTATTAGTCGAGAGAAAATTTGGCAAGCAAACATGTACAAAAGAATAAAAACATGGACTAACAACAATTCGTTTTCTCTCTGATACACAACTGGAATGTAATCTTTTGGATCAATTCCAAGCTCCTTCTGTACATCTTCAAATTTTTCTTCAAAACTATCAGTGCTAGAAACGCTGAATGAATAATGCGGCCCCGGCCCAAATATCTAGAAAATGAATAAGAAATAATAGCTAAAAAATAGAGTATTGAATACGTTGCTTGATAATATGCAGTGAGATTAAAAAAGGAATTTATCTTATTATAACTCAAGACTCTTCACAGTTGACATTTCAAAAAGGCTTTTGTAAAATATATGAATGAAATATTGAAAGAAATAAAGCTCGTTCAAATTAACCTCACTACATGCTAATTCTCATAAACTAATCAGCCATACAGAGACGTATCGGCTTGAATCGACCTGGCAGCCATTTCTCATAATTTTCTTGTTCACATTTGATTACTGCACCAAAACACCAAGCTACCAAAGCTACCAAAACAAGAGTTAGATAAAATGTTAACCAATGATTTAATAATTACCAAAAACCAGTGTAAACTTCATATTCAGCTTTATGTTCTGAATTTTTGGTCGTTTTGCAGCAATTACATAATGTAAACTCTATTTAGAATGTTGAGAGGTATGATTGCATAAAATAGTTCAAAGATCTACTTGCCTCTCTCCCTGATACAATGGCACCATTTTGCAAGTAAACAAACACCTTCTCTCCAGATGAGGCAACTTCAAGTTTTTGGACCTAAAATTGTTTTTTACATAATTCGCTAAAAAAATATGTTGCTTAATCATGAAAACCTGAAATGATCTGGATCTCCATTGAGAAAAGAACAACTGCGTCTATAGTCTATAGCTATTTATAAAATTACTCGAGAGCTCGTCAAATGCAAGTGAGTTGATGAATAGGGTTTTCAAAGCTGTAATATCATCACTGCTATAGAGCGGTAACAAGAGATGAAATTGAATAAAAAAGCTGAAACAAGGTAACGATGCAAAACCTAGAAAACTCATCATGCTGATGGGTCAAGTGAACAGTGCAAATTGCAAATAACAACGAACCTCTCCAGTTGAAAGCATTTCTCTATAAAACACTGACCAAGAGCTTTCTGGTACTGGATCTATTGATGCTGTAAATATGTAAAGGGCCACAACTCCACCTAAAATCAGCAGTCGTCCCCAATTGAATGGACTGGGGTCTTCATCTGGAGAGCGCTGCTGGTCTAAAAACAAACCTAATATTAACCTTAAAAGAAGCACTCTGAGTCAAGAAATCGTCAGCAGAAGACGAACAACATTTTTCATAGTTTGAATATTCAGATAATAGAAAGAGACATAGTGGAAATAAAATTCTGGAAGGGGCAAAACGTCCAACTTACTAACCAAGTTTTTTGAAGAAGGGGAACAAAAAGTAGTTGTATTGATGCAACCCTTTTCCTCCAAACCCTTTTTCCAACCATTCTTACAAATTTTTAAGCAAAGTAGAGGCAACTGACTTGTTTATTTTGCAAGATAAACACATGAAAAATGACCATTTCACCAAAAAAAGATGGTTTAGACAAAAAGCAAACCTTTGCTTTGACTGTTGTGAGAAGATTGTTCTTCCTCTTCTCCCTTTGGAGAACTTGCTAATACCATCTGTGATGAAAATCTAACCTCTGCATGCAAATCAATATGCAAAATAAGAAAATAAAACAATTAGGCACAGGGATGAAGCACAGAAATAATTGACTCTCTTCTCTCCTTCTCCGCACTCTCCCGCAACCCCCTATTTCCTCGACGCCCTTTTTCTTCGACACTGACGCTCTGGAACCCAGGGTAGAGCGAAACTAACACTTTTCAGCGGTGCAAAATTTGAAAATGGCTTTAAAAAAACAAACATTTTACAACATACGAAAAGTTTTTTTGTCTGACACTCTTCAGAGTATAAAACGTCAGAATAAGGGTCGAGAGGTTATTTCCTCTCTGATACTGAAACACCTCTCTGTTACTGAAACATTTGTTTTAGGTTATGGTCTTGTGTTTCTTATTACACCCCAAACAACAAACAGAGAAAAAATCTTTGCTGAATTTGAAATTTTACACGCTCAATGTGCAAAACTTACGAGCCCGGCAATTTGGCATTTGCTTATAGCGGCCCTCCAATCGACCACTCTGATTTTTTATAGCACAGAGAACATTTTCAAGCTTTAAAATCTCTATGGGCTAATAATGACATCTTTATTAAACAACCTGATAAAGGGCCCGGGGTGGTTTTTTTTAACAAAATAGACTAAATCAAAAATAGAAAAGAAATTCTCTACCACAAAGAAAAATTATACAATTTGGAATAAAACGGCTAAACTAGAGCGGAAACTCCAAAAACCTCTGTTGGAACTAGTCAACTCAAAAGTGTTGACCACAGAATTTTTTTGAAACGAACATAAAAGGATGGTTTCCCTAAAAGACACAAGCTTAATGTTTAACTTCTTTGTCTATGATTGGCTCATCACAACATGAAATGGCTAAGTGGCTTTCTGAAGTTTTGGATCCTGTTCTTCAAAAATATTAAAAACCTTGCAGCAAGGATTATTTTACGCTTGCCGTGTTCATTCAAAACTTGAACATCAAAGCGAAACATCATTTATGTGTTCTTACGACTCACGAAGATGGCAGCATTGCTGGCTCTGAGAAAAAACAGATAACTTTAATCACGGAACATTTCACGGAAAGAAAGAATTACTCCCAACGATACCGCCTTGTGAAATGAAAACACCCTTTACTGGCGTAAAAATACAAAATGCAGCAGAAAGTTTAAAGAACAGGAAAAGCGTAGGAGATGATAACCTAAATGCAGAATATGTAAAGTACGGACCACCGGAAATACATGGAGGCGTGGCCAAACTGCTAAACAACATGGCAAGCACAGGACATAACCCAGAACAGATCTAACAGGGCATCCTAAAACCTCTCCAAAAACCAGGAAAAAAGCCAGGGCCGCCCTCAAATCTACGACAAATCATACTGTTATCTGTACTAAGAAAATTGCTTGCCATCTGTATGATTAGAAGATGTTGGGTCCGCATCAGCACTAAAATCCCAATCGGACAAGCTGCCTACCAAGCTGGGCGAAGCACGACTGAACAGGTTTTTGCAATCAAGATGCTAGCAGAGAAAGCTAAAACATCCAGCAACTACAACATCTACCTTTTACTGCTAGACATGAGTAAGGCCTTCGACACGGTACGCCGCGGAAGATTATTAAAAGACCTGCAAGAAATACTTCAACCCGACGAACTACACATGATGTTACTTTTGGTAAAGGATGTAAACTTGCGAGTCAAAGTTGGAAAAGAGAAAGGTGAAAACATCAAAACAGAAATAGGGATTGCACCGGGTGACTGTCTAAGTGCAGTACTTTTCATCTTCTACCTTGCCAGATCCAGGAATACCGAGAACGCAGCAGCAGACCCATCCAGAAAGAACAACTACTTTGAAATAAACCCTCAGTATGCTGATGACATCACATGAGCATCTACTGCGAAACATCGAATAGATCATATTAAAGAGACCATTCCTGGTAAACTTGAAGAAAGAAACCTGCGAATGAAGAAAATAGCATCGAGCAAAAGAGAAATGAAGCATGGAAAGAATGCAAAGTTCTTGGAAGTCTACTCGGTACAGAAAAAGACATCAACAGAAGAAAGATATTAGCAATCGATGCCTACAAAACGCTCAACAGCATTTTCAGCAGCAAGAAAAACTCCATCAAGATCCAACTGAGAACTTTGAATGCCTATGTAACAAGTGTATTTTTGTATAATAACGAACTGTGGACACTAACGAAGAAGCTAGAAAACACCATCGACACCTTCCAACGTAGACACCTAAGAAAGACCCTACGAATTAACTGGCAAAGAAATACTACCAACAACGAGCTCTATGCCAGAACGAAATGTGAACCATGGAGTGAAATAATAAGAGAAAGGAGACTAACCTGGCTAGGACATCTCATGCGTTTGCACTCAGAAAAACAGCAAGGAAAACCCTCAAAGAATATCTCAGGAAGGTAAAACGGCCACAAGGAAGACCAAAGACGACCTGGATGCAGACAGTAAGGCAAGATCTGGCCAGCATCGGAATTAAACTGGATCTCTCAAAAGAAGCACAAACATTGAATAGATTCTCTGAACTGACACAGGATAGAAAGAACTGGTGTGGCATTGTGAGATGCGTCGTGCAGTATTAACTGCGTGTGACGTCTTAGTAGCAGTAGTACGACTCACAAATTTTCCTCTGAGCAAAACCTTAAAAATATGTGCAGATGCTTTCCTTTCCAGAGTTAGTTTTCATTGAACTGATGGAAACTGTGATACGTTCAGTTGATTTTAGTTACAATGAAATGTACCAACAAGAAAAATTCTGACACTTGAATTGTCACCAGTGTATATCGCAAGCCAACATTTATCGGTCAGTACATACGCTGGAATTCCTTTTGCCCTAAACAACGCAAATTCAACCTCGTCAAAACTTTAGTTACTCAGGGCACTCATGATCTGCTCGAAATCTAAACAGAACGCAGAATCGGACCAACTTAAAATGATTCTTTTGGACAATGTCTATCCAAAAGATGTCATTTGTTCTTACACTAGGACAAGGAACGCAAGTTTTTGCTGTCTTAAAGTATGGTCCACCAAAGTGCCAGGTTCATCTTAAACCACCAGGGATTGGTAACTCTTCCTCGCGATTTGAAAGCCAGATTAAACAAGTTATCAAAAATTGTTTCTTTGTTATCAATTCTCACATTGCTTACAGCACTAGGAGAGCCCTTCCATCCATTCAAAAAGATTGCGTTCTTACCATCCCAAAAAGTTCAGTTATTTATGAACTTGCGTGTGATTCTTGCTACGTAGGACGCACAACCAAAAGATTGGAGGATAGGAGAAAACAACATGTCCTCTTCAACATAAGAAACAAAACTGCCCCTCAAAATAAACAGCCTCATCGATCCTGTAGTTCTAGAAACACAGGAAAAAACTACTGATTCTGCCATCGGAGGACACCTTTTAGACAACCCAGATTGTGCAAAACTTTATAGCGACGACATGTTTCAGATAATCAGATAATTTTTGTATGTTCAAAAATGTTTCCTGTTTTCAAAGCCATTCTAAAAAACGAAAAAATAGACATGCTGAAATTTGAGGCACATTTACAAATTTTGATATTTTTCTCTCTCCAAGTCAAGCAGCACATTAACAAAAGACATTTTTTTCTGAAACACTTGTATAATCAATTGTAAATTATTATTTTTAAGCATCATTTCTCTTCTATATACCACAGAAAAAGTGCTTTCCAAAATGACAGGCTTGTTTAGTATTATGAACTGTGACAAATGAACGAACAAATGACAATCAAACCTATCATTCAACAAGCTAACTCAATATTTCAAAAGTCAAAACAAGAAGCAAAACCTTGCTTTTGAAGAAAACTTACTGGTATTTATGGAAAAGGGAATAAAGAAAAGGTTAGATAAATCACAACAAAATGCATATCAATCATATTGGTTACCAAACATACCATTTCTATGATATCTTTTTGATCTGCCTCTAACGGTTTTGAACTCTAGATTTGTACCCTACAAAAGAATTATAATTAATCATTTTCTAAAATCATTTGTGTTCATTTCGTTCAAGTTATTTGGGTGTTAAATCAGGCAGTATAACCATATCCACAAACTTTTATCAAATCAAAGCTGCTTTTATCAAGGCAAATGGGCTGATTTTAAATTACTTTCAATTCTTGCTAATTGGTTACTGGGCATTTGGCTCACGAGCTATGAACAAACTGGAAGCCAAATTGGAAGGTCTGAAAAGTGCATTGGGGTTATAAAATAGTCCACTAATGGAAAAAAGTTAGCTGGTGATTAATCTGTGAATTTCCAACTTTCCAATCTAGCAGTTAACAAATGACTGGAAACACATCCATTGTAACCCAATCCGAGCACAGCATTCACTCCAGCAAAACCAATTATGCTCAGGCATACACAAGACCTTGTTGTGAACACCCATTCTCTGCAGACTTGGTTAGCGGAATTTTGGACATATAAACATATAAACAATAAAAAATGGCAAAAAAGAACAAAATAACTAAAAATTATATTCAGAGGATGATTTTGGTTTGGAGATATTTGTTTACAGGAGAACATCAATCAAAAATTGAGCTGATAGAGAAGATGTTCTTATGACATATTCTTATAACATATCGATAATACTATTATATAGAATAGAATCAATTTTTTTACAGTAGGTTGAAGGGGTAAAGCCAAATACAAAAGCTGATTTAGACCTACTTTATAAGAAATGAATAAAAATTAAAAATTAAAGTATAAAATTATCAGTTAATGGAAAACTAATAGAACTGTGTAACATATGTTCATTCAATCAGTGGGGGTCTAAAAATGTGGGGGGGGTCTAAAACCAAATAAAAAGAGGCTTCACTGATGGTTCTTCTCTTGATATTGTGCATTTTTGGCAAAAAGTTGACCCCCCTGCTCCATGGTGCATGTTGACCCCCCCTGCGTTTTTCTTTATGTGGTTTAAATGGGACAAGATCTAATGATTCATGGCAGCTGCATCTGGCTTCCATTTTTTAGACTGTATAGGTGTCTTGTAGCAATAAATATGGCCATGATAAATGTTTGATTAAGGTTGTTATTTGTCTTATATACCTCAGTCATGAGCAGCTGTACGTTTTTTATGTGGACTTTCACAGCATTGTGTTTTCTAACAGTGTCAAAAAAACAGAAATGCCACCTGTATTAGCAATTCCCGATGCTTTCTTGATGATTTATCTAAATATCAAAGTTTCTTTTGCAGAACATCCATACATAAGGACAGAAAGTGAACTGGGAAGGAATGAAGGCCGTAATCATTTGTTTCATATTTACTTGAGCAATATAGTTTGCAATACGGGATAAGGCAGGTAGCTTTTGGTTAGCCAATTTCTATAGGGATGTTACTTGCGGTTTAAAAGATTTTATCATATACAACACCTGGAATTTTAACATTTTAAAAATTTTGTTTTTAAGCCATTCTCTAAACCGACAAAGCAATCCTGGTAATATGAAATTTGTCATCATGCTGGTAATGTGTGATCCATAAAATGAAAACCTTGCAGTTTTTATGAACACTTGATAGCCTTTTAAAAGTCATAAATGTATAAGAAGGTGTCTATTACTGTTTGAAAAAGCATACAAGGTTTTCATAAAACCGAATAGTTTTAACAGAATTTTCGAAGAAGTTTCTTGAAAAGAAAATAATCTTACAAGAGGATACAAGTTTTTTAGGCCCTGTCACCATTACTCCATTTTCATATGAGAACAGATTGGAATGAATCTGCTTTAGATTTTGAGTTTGTTAAATACGCACAAAAATGGAACCTAATATGCACCAAATGGAATGATAAAACAGACATACAAAAACGGCAATGGAAATTGGGCCTTAAGGAGTTATAATACCCTTAACAGTTCTTGTTCTTTCCCTCCCCCTCTGTCCTTCAGGTACATGTTCTGCAATCCATGTGCTTATGCTCTTGTTGATTTTGTCGATGATTTTGAAGTTGCGGCCTTTGCTCTTGTTTTAGTTCAAAGATCTTGAAGATCTCTTTTACGTAAACAAAATGGAAGATTTGGGTCTGGGATATTTTTAGTGTTCGAAAGCAGCATGGCCAGTTCCATAAGTTACTGAAAAAAATGTGCTTTGAGAACAAATGTCGCATTTATTTGTTTTCCTATAGCTGCTATCTCACTACTTCAGGATTAAACCCTCTTGGAAATTTATAGGAAGTGACGTAACATTGTTTGAAAACAAGGAGAAAAATTCCATTGTCCAGAATGATGCAATGTGAACGATGATAATTCAGACGTCATAAAATGTGTTGGCGCCACAGAGATTAGCATTCTTCTTTGTTCAGTGAGAAAGTCAGTGAGATAAATATCAAAACTCTTTGATATTATTCTCACTTAGTATCTTACTGAAAATGCTCCAGTGAGAAAGATTCATGTGCTCACACCAGTGAGATAACAGTTAATTTCACTAAAAAGTCAGTGAGAATATTGTTAGAATGCCAGGCTTTATTAACTATTGGCAGCAGTTTTCTTTCAGTTCCTATTTTCTTTAGAACTTCTTCATTTGTCACATGGTCTGTCCATGGAATCTTTAACATGCCCCGGTAAAACCACATTTACGCTGCTTCAAGTTTGCTCCTCATACTCTAGTGTCTCTAATAGACGCCCTCCCCCATTGCTTATCAGTATCCCCCCTCTATTAAATTTTACAAATCAATTCATTTGATTCTCATTATTCGTTGATTTTCATAGTTTTTTGTAAAATCTTAACCGTACAAAGGAAACCGATGATTTTTGCCTTGAAGTTGAAAGCTGTAAATTTGATTTACCTTTGTATGATTGCAATTTTTTCTAAAACTATGCAAGTAACTGAAACCAAATTTTGACACTATATTCCAAAAGGTACTTTTATTTCAAAGAAGGATTGCCGATATGAACACTCTCCTTCTATTAGCACCCCCTTCTATTAAAAACTAGTTGAGACATGAACACTCCCCTTCTATTAGCACCCCTCCCTCCTCTTCTTTTGAAAATTGGTGGGAATGAGCGACCCCCTTCTATTACCTCCCCCCCTTTCTAATAGAGACACTAGATTATGTGCTGAAAATATCCAGCATTCACTCGCATATAGAAGATTGGTCATTACTTAGCAGTTCAGCACTCTTTACCTTGTTTTAATTGTCATCTTTCGATTTGTCATTACCTTACTTAATTTTTGGAAACACCTTTTGCTATACCAATGTGTCTCTGGATTTCTGTGTCACATTTTCTCTTCTCAATCAACATGCTTCCCAGATAGCTTAACGTTTATACCTGCTTGATTTTGATGTCACCAATTTTGAATTCACACTTTGGGCTATCTTTTCTACTCACGACCATGCATTCTGTCTTTTTGCAATTGATAGTTCATAGTTAGCCCTATTTGCTTTCCTCAACTACCTTGCCTAATAATTCTTTGATTTTTTTTCTGAATCTGCTATAAACACCGTGTCATCTGCATAGCATATTTTACTAATGTTCTGTCCACCTTTGACCAAGTATCTTTGTTAATTATGTGTTCATTATTCAATCAAAGACCACTCTTCCTGATAAGACATTTATGGTACAATAAAAAACATCACATGTAAAGTTTATCGTGCTTTACTTAGTACAGTCTCTGTACCTAAAAATCCACGGACCTCTCTTGACATAGCTGTATTATATAAGAACTGTCAGGATCATTGTAGAAAGCTTAGAAAACCCTGATTCTCATTATACACAACATAAGTAAAAGGAATGGTGTCTGCCGTTTCTCGTCTGAAGAGCTACTATCACAATACAATAATATATCACTACGATAATATATTTCGTGTTAAAATTACCATTCTGCAAGTCCTGGCACAGTTGAGAAACGGTTTTCTACTTTCTGACAAGTCGTTAAATTTTTGAGCCAATTTCCATCCATGGGTCTTCCGACGACATGATCGACTAAGTAGCAAGTTATACAAGCAATTTTTTGCTAAAAAGTGATAGCGATAAGGATCACTTATCCATTTCAAATGCACAACCAAACTACTCGGCTTCTTTAACAGTAAATTCATGTTAATGTTCTCGATCAATCAACAGTAAGCTGCATTTCATAACATTTATCTACCATCTTTATTGCACGACATGTTTAATGCGCCTCGCTTTGATGAACGTAGAGTAAGAAGAACCGCAGGATAGGCTGTCCGCCAGATTCTGTGAATCTTGCAATGAGTGTTGTTATGAAAGATATACAGGAACAAAGCAATACGACGACGAGAATCCAATGTCACGAAATAAAATTTTCAAAATAAATTAAATTTAAAGAATATACTTTTAATATCAACATCAAAAACTTTTTTTGAAACTTTGAATTTTTTCGTAGTTCTATAACATTCCGAAAATAAAGTTGTGACTAACCTCTGATTATATTGTATGTAGATCAGTGGGGAAAATGAAGTCCTTAATTTCTAATAATGTGATTTTTGAGAAAATTCTCGAATCATCGACTGCACCATATTACGGCGCTGGGAGAACATGACTCTCCCTAGCAAAATAAAGTGATTTTCACCGATATCCTTCATGGAAAGGCGATTATATTTGTATTTTCGACTAATTTTATTTCGGGTGTTTTTTGAATGGGGGCTTATCAGGAATACTGTAATATTAACCTGTACACCTTGTTAAAAATTCGGACGGCTTTTGAGGAGCCTCACACAGGACAAGCAAGCACATACTTGGTTGGACGAATTCTGTGTTGGCAACCATTTATCATGATCAATTTATTATTGATCATTTCTTTAGATTTTCCGTGAATGAACAGTTTCCTTTTTCTCAAAGCCCTCTGGTGACACATTGATATGTTTGGTGACACATTGATAGCATTTGGTATCAAGAAATACTCCTACACTACCAGGACAAAAGTATTGCAACACCTGCGAAGGCGATTAATGGCAGATCATGCAATAACTTTTGTCGTTGTCTGATTAAGCTATTGTTTAATCAGCCAATGGCGCGCAAATAAAATTGCAAATTCAATGATGCGCTAATTCGAATATTCAATTTTCATTTTTCAAAATTTAAAATCAGCAATTCAAGTAACTTTTAATCAAATAGACAATTTGTGGAGGTGCTTCTGGCTCTGATAAGTGCGGAAATTGCTTTGGAACTGATGCACAAAATTTGTTGATGAAATGCACTGGGATTCTGTTTCATTCTCATTAAAGTCTCTAAGTCAGTTTTTGTTTGGACTTTACAGAACCTTGTGGATTTCAAAACAGATCATTTTCATTGGGAACAAGAAATATTAGCTTATTTTGAGGTTAGGTCTTTGTGATGGCCGAGGAAGGACACAGAGTTTGCAGATTTTCAGGAAATTTTGAGTAAAAACGGCCTTGTAAGGGGGGTGTATTGCTTCTTATGATAAAAACTGCCTTCCCCATTCTCATAGCATTGATTTGATTCCACCAAAGAAACTGTTTTGCATTAGTTTGACATGTTTCACTGCATTAACTCGCACGTCGCTAGTTTATGATTTACTGATTTATATGCAGTGCCGTCGGAACAAAATTCATATTGGAGGGGGCTGCCCATTGTTTTCCTTCTCATTCAGTACACTGTTATAAAGGAAACATACTACAGTTTGACAATAATTGGGGGGCACCAGCCCCCAAGCCCCCCCCCCCCCCCGGTTCCGACGGGCCTGATATGGGCCTAACTGTACCCAAAGAAATACTCAAGGTGAAATGGAAAATTTCGGGGCTAAAGAAGTCGTGAATATTGACTTAATTTCTTGTTTCCTGATCTTTGACTATTTTGCTTTCATTTTCTGTAACAAGGTTCGCAATCTTTAGAAGTAAAAGACCAGTTACACGAAATTTTATCACAACTACTAGCTGCTTATCCTCTCGATAATTTGATTTCGCCATTGCAGATATTTTTTCTTATAACTGTGAGATTTTTTAGGTTAATATTGTAATTCTGAGTATTTTGAAATCCTCTATAAATTTCAAAGAATTTGACTGCTGGTTAAGCATTATTATTATCTCTTTTAAGGGAAATATTTCAGAATAGATATATCAGTTTACAGAAAATCAATTTCTTGGATGCCGTTTTCGTTTGGGTGTTGCAATACTTTCGTCCTAGTAGTGTACTTGAGTTCTCCCTGAAGACTGTTTTTGTTCTCTGCTCCCTGGCAGACACTAGCTTGTGTTCCAATGCAACTGGGGAACATGGTGACACGTTAATAGCATTTGGTATCAGAAAATATTCCCACTTGAGTTCTCCCTGAAGACCGTTGTCCTTCTCTGCTCCCTGGCAGACACTAGCTTGTGTTCCAATGCAACTGGGGAACATGGCGACACGTTAATAGCATTTGGTATCAGAAAATATTCCCACTTGAGTTCTCCCTGAAGACCGTTGTCCTTCTCTGCTCCCTGGCAGACACTAGCTTGTGTTCCAATGCAACTGGGGAACATGGTGACACGTTAATAGCATTTGGTATCAGAAAATATTCCCACTTGAGTTCTCCCTGAAGACCGTTGTCCTTCTCTGCTCCCTGGCAGACACTAGCTTGTGTTCCAATGCAACTGGGGAACATGGTGACACGTTAATAGCATTTGGTATCAGAAAATATTCCCACTTGAGTTCTCCCTGAAGACCGTTTTTGTTCTCTGCTCCCTGGCAGGCACTAGCTTGTGTTCCAATGCAACTGGGGAACATGGTGACACGTTAATAGCATTTGGTATCAGAAAATTTTCCCACTTGAGTTCTCCCTGAAGACCGTTGTCCTTCTCTGCTCCCTGGCAGACACTAGCTTGTGTTCCAATGCAACTGGGGAACATTGTGACACGTTAATAGCGTTTGGTATAAGAAAATATTTCCACTTGAGTTCTCCCTGAAGACCGTTGTCCTTCTCTGCTCCCTGGCAGACACTAGCTTGTGTTCCAATGCAACTGGGGAACATTGTGACACGTTAATAGCATTTGGTATCAGAAAATACTCCCACTTAAGTTCTTCCTGAAGACCGTTGTACTTCTCTGCTCCCTGGCAGACACTAGCTTGTGTTCCAATGCAACTGGGGAACATGGTGACACGTTAATAGCATTTGGTATCAGAAAATATTCCCACTTGAGTTCTCCCTGAAGACCGTTGTCCTTCTCTGCTCCCTGGCAGACACTAGCTTGTGTTCCAATGCAACTGGGGAACATGGCGACACGTTAATAGCATTTGGTATCAGAAAATATTCCCACTTGAGTTCTCCCTGAAGACCGTTGTCCTTCTCTGCTCCCTGGCAGACACTAGCTTGTGTTCCAATGCAACTGGGGAACATGGCGACACGTTAATAGCATTTGGTATCAGAAAATATTCCCACTTGAGTTCTCCCTGAAGACCGTTGTCCTTCTCTGCTCCCTGGCAGACACTAGCTTGTGTTCCAATGCAACTGGGGAACATTGTGACACGTTAATAGCGTTTGGTATAAGAAAATATTCCCACTTGAGTTCTCCCTGAAGACCGTTGTCCTTCTCTGCTCCCTGGCAGACACTAGCTTGTGTTCCAATGCAACTGGGGAACATTGTGACACGTTAATAGCATTTGGTATCAGAAAATATTCCCACTTGAGTTCTCCCTGAAGACCGTTGTCCTTCTCTGCTCCCTGGCAGACACTAGCTTGTGTTCCAATGCAACTGGGGAACATGGTGACACGTTAATAGCATTTGGTATCAGAAAATATTCCCACTTGAGTTCTCCCTGAAGACTGTTGTCCTTCTCTGCTTTCTGGCAGACATTAGCTTGTGTTCCAATGCAACTGGGGAACATGGTGACACGCTAATAGCATTTGGTATCAGAAAATACTCCCACTTGAGTTCTCCCTGAAGACCGTTTTTGTTCTCTGCTCCCTGGCAGACACTAGCTTGTGTTCCAATGCAACTGGGGAACATGGTGACACGTTAATAGCATTTGGTATCAGAAAATACTCCCACTTGAGTTCTCCCTGAAGACCGTTGTCCTTCTCTGCTCCCTGGCAGACACTAGCTTGTGTTCCAATGCAACTGGGGAACATGGCGACACGTTAATAGCATTTGGTATCAGAAAATATTCCCACTTGAGTTCTCCCTGAAGACCGTTGTCCTTCTCTGCTCCCTGGCAGACACTAGCTTGTGTTCCAATGCAACTGGGGAACATTGTGACACGTTAATAGCGTTTGGTATAAGAAAATATTCCCACTTGAGTTCTCCCTGAAGACCGTTGTCCTTCTCTGCTCCCTGGCAGACACTAGCTTGTGTTCCAATGCAACTGGGGAACATTGTGACACGTTAATAGCGTTTGGTATAAGAAAATATTCCCACTTGAGTTCTCCCTGAAGACCGTTGTCCTTCTCTGCTCCCTGGCAGAAACTAGCTTGTGTTCCAATGCAACTGGGGAACATGGCGACACGTTAATAGCATTTGGTATCAGAAAATATTCCCACTTGAGTTCTCCCTGAAGACCGTTGTCCTTCTCTGCTCCCTGGCAGACACTAGCTTGTGTTCCAATGCAACTGGGGAACATTGTGACACGTTAATAGCATTTGGTATCAGAAAATACTCCCACTTGAGTTCTCCCTGAAGACCGTTGTCCTTCTCTGCTCCCTGGCAGACACTAGCTTGTGTTCCAATGCAACTGGGGAACATGGCGACACGTTAATAGCATTTGGTATCAGAAAATATTCCCACTTGAGTTCTCCCTGAAGACCGTTGTCCTTCTCTGCTCCCTGGCAGACACTAGCTTGTGTTCCAATGCAACTGGGGAACATTGTGACACGTTAATAGCGTTTGGTATAAGAAAATATTCCCACTTGAGTTCTCCCTGAAGACCGTTGTCCTTCTCTGCTCCCTGGCAGACACTAGCTTGTGTTCCAATGCAACTGGGGAACATTGTGACACGTTAATAGCATTTGGTATCAGAAAATACTCCCACTTAAGTTCTCCCTGAAGACCGTTGTCCTTCTCTGCTCCCTGGAAGACACTAGCTTGTGTTCCAATGCAACTGGGGAACATGGTGACACGTTAATAGCATTTGGTATCAGAAAATATTCCCACTTGTGTTCTCCCTGAAGACCGTTGTCCTTCTCTGCTCCCTGGCAGACACTAGCTTGTGTTCCAATGCAACTGGGGAACATTGTGACACGTTAATAGCATTTGGTATCAGAAAATACTCCCACTTAAGTTCTCCCTGAAGACCGTTGTCCTTCTCTGCTCCCTGGCAGACACTAGCTTGTGTTCCAATGCAACTGGGGAACATTGTGACACGTTAATAGCGTTTGGTATAAGAAAATATTCCCACTTGAGTTCTCCCTGAAGACCGTTGTCCTTCTCTGCTCCCTGGCAGACACTAGCTTGTGTTCCAATGCAACTGGGGAACATTGTGACACGTTAATAGCATTTGGTATCAGAAAATACTCCCACTTAAGTTCTCCCTGAAGACCGTTGTCCTTCTCTGCTCCCTGGCAGACACTAGCTTGTGTTCCAATGCAACTGGGGAACATTGTGACACGTTAATAGCATTTGGTATCAGAAAATACTCCCACTTGAGTTCTCCCTGAAGACCGTTGTCCTTCTCTGCTCCCTGGCAGACACTAGCTTGTGTTCCAATGCAACTGGGGAACATGGCGACACGTTAATAGCATTTGGTATCAGAAAATATTCCCACTTGAGTTCTCCCTGAAGACCGTTGTCCTTCTCTGCTCCCTGGCAGACACTAGCTTGTGTTCCAATGCAACTGGGGAACATTGTGACACGTTAATAGCGTTTGGTATAAGAAAATATTCCCACTTGAGTTCTCCCTGAAGACCGTTGTCCTTCTCTGCTCCCTGGCAGACACTAGCTTGTGTTCCAATGCAACTGGGGAACATTGTGACACGTTAATAGCGTTTGGTATAAGAAAATATTCCCACTTGAGTTCTCCCTGAAGACCGTTGTCCTTCTCTGCTCCCTGGCAGACACTAGCTTGTGTTCCAATGCAACTGGGGAACATTGTGACACGTTAATAGCATTTGGTATCAGAAAATATTCCCACTTGAGTTCTCCCTGAAGACCGTTGTCCTTCTCTGCTCCCTGGCAGACACTAGCTTGTGTTCCAATGCAACTGGGGAACATTGTGACACGTTAATAGCATTTGGTATCAGAAAATATTCCCACTTGAGTTCTCCCTGAAGACCGTTGTCCTTCTCTGCTCCCTGGCAGACACTAGCTTGTGTTCCAACGCAACTGGGGAACATTGTGACACGTTAATAGCATTTGGTATCAGAAAATACTCCCACTTGAGTTCTCCCTGAAGACCGGTTTTGTTCTCTGGTCCCTGGCAGACACTAGCTTGTGTTCCAATGCAACTGGGGAACATGGTGACACGTTAATAGCATTTGGTATCAGAAAATGTTCCCACTTGAGTTCTCCCTGAAGACCGTTTTTGTTCTCTGCTCCCTGGCAGGCACTAGCCTGTGTTCCAATGCAACTGGGGAGCATGGTGACACGTTAATTGCATTTGGTATAAGAAAATATTCCCACTTGAGTTCTCCCTGAAGACCGTTGTCCTTCTCTGCTCCCTGGCAGACACTAGCTTGTGTTCCAATGCAACTGGGGAACATTGTGACACGTTAATAGCATTTGGTATCAGAAAATATTCCCACTTGAGTTCTCCCTGAAGACCGTTGTCCTTCTCTGCTCCCTGGCAGACACTAGCTTGTGTTCCAATGCAACTGGGGAACATTGTGACACGTTAATAGCATTTGGTATCAGAAAATATTCCCACTTGAGTTCTCCCTGAAGACCGTTGTCCTTCTCTGCTCCCTGGCAGACACTAGCTTGTGTTCCAATGCAACTGGGGAACATTGTGACACGTTAATAGCGTTTGGTATAAGAAAATATTCCCACTTGAGTTCTCCCTGAAGACCGTTGTCCTTCTCTGCTCCCTGGCAGACACTAGCTTGTGTTCCAATGCAACTGGGGAACATTGTGACACGTTAATAGCATTTGGTATCAGAAAATACTCCCACTTAAGTTCTCCCTGAAGACCGTTGTCCTTCTCTGCTCCCTGGAAGACACTAGCTTGTGTTCCAATGCAACTGGGGAACATGGTGACACGTTAATAGCATTTGGTATCAGAAAATATTCCCACTTGTGTTCTCCCTGAAGACCGTTGTCCTTCTCTGCTCCCTGGCAGACACTAGCTTGTGTTCCAATGCAACTGGGGAACATTGTGACACGTTAATAGCATTTGGTATCAGAAAATACTCCCACTTAAGTTCTCCCTGAAGACCGTTGTCCTTCTCTGCTCCCTGGCAGACACTAGCTTGTGTTCCAATGCAACTGGGGAACATTGTGACACGTTAATAGCGTTTGGTATAAGAAAATATTCCCACTTGAGTTCTCCCTGAAGACCGTTGTCCTTCTCTGCTCCCTGGCAGACACTAGCTTGTGTTCCAATGCAACTGGGGAACATTGTGACACGTTAATAGCATTTGGTATCAGAAAATACTCCCACTTAAGTTCTCCCTGAAGACCGTTGTCCTTCTCTGCTCCCTGGCAGACACTAGCTTGTGTTCCAATGCAACTGGGGAACATTGTGACACGTTAATAGCATTTGGTATCAGAAAATACTCCCACTTGAGTTCTCCCTGAAGACCGTTGTCCTTCTCTGCTCCCTGGCAGACACTAGCTTGTGTTCCAATGCAACTGGGGAACATGGCGACACGTTAATAGCATTTGGTATCAGAAAATATTCCCACTTGAGTTCTCCCTGAAGACCGTTGTCCTTCTCTGCTCCCTGGCAGACACTAGCTTGTGTTCCAATGCAACTGGGGAACATTGTGACACGTTAATAGCGTTTGGTTTAAGAAAATATTCCCACTTGAGTTCTCCCTGAAGACCGTTGTCCTTCTCTGCTCCCTGGCAGACACTAGCTTGTGTTCCAATGCAACTGGGGAACATTGTGACACGTTAATAGCGTTTGGTATAAGAAAATATTCCCACTTGAGTTCTCCCTGAAGACCGTTGTCCTTCTCTGCTCCCTGGCAGACACTAGCTTGTGTTCCAATGCAACTGGGGAACATTGTGACACGTTAATAGCATTTGGTATCAGAAAATATTCCCACTTGAGTTCTCCCTGAAGACCGTTGTCCTTCTCTGCTCCCTGGCAGACACTAGCTTGTGTTCCAACGCAACTGGGGAACATTGTGACACGTTAATAGCATTTGGTATCAGAAAATACTCCCACTTGAGTTCTCCCTGAAGACCGGTTTTGTTCTCTGGTCCCTGGCAGACACTAGCTTGTGTTCCAATGCAACTGGGGAACATGGTGACACGTTAATAGCATTTGGTATCAGAAAATGTTCCCACTTGAGTTCTCCCTGAAGACCGTTTTTGTTCTCTGCTCCCTGGCAGGCACTAGCCTGTGTTCCAATGCAACTGGGGAGCATGGTGACACGTTAATAACATTTGGTATAAGAAAATATTCCCACTTGAGTTCTCCCTGAAGACCGTTGTCCTTCTCTGCTCCCTGGCAGACACTAGCTTGTGTTCCAATGCAACTGGGGAACATTGTGACACGTTAATAGCGTTTGGTATAAGAAAATATTCCCACTTGAGTTCTCCCTGAAGACCGTTGTCCTTCTCTGCTCCCTGGCAGAAACTAGCTTGTGTTCCAATGCAACTGGGGAACATGGCGACACGTTAATAGCATTTGGTATCAGAAAATATTCCCACTTGAGTTCTCCCTGAAGACCGTTGTCCTTCTCTGCTCCCTGGCAGACACTAGCTTGTGTTCCAATGCAACTGGGGAACATTGTGACACGTTAATAGCATTTGGTATCAGAAAATACTCCCACTTGAGTTCTCCCTGAAGACCGTTGTCCTTCTCTGCTCCCTGGCAGACACTAGCTTGTGTTCCAATGCAACTGGGGAACATGGCGACACGTTAATAGCATTTGGTATCAGAAAATATTCCCACTTGAGTTCTCCCTGAAGACCGTTGTCCTTCTCTGCTCCCTGGCAGACACTAGCTTGTGTTCCAATGCAACTGGGGAACATTGTGACACGTTAATAGCGTTTGGTATAAGAAAATATTCCCACTTGAGTTCTCCCTGAAGACCGTTGTCCTTCTCTGCTCCCTGGCAGACACTAGCTTGTGTTCCAATGCAACTGGGGAACATTGTGACACGTTAATAGCATTTGGTATCAGAAAATACTCCCACTTAAGTTCTCCCTGAAGACCGTTGTCCTTCTCTGCTCCCTGGAAGACACTAGCTTGTGTTCCAATGCAACTGGGGAACATGGTGACACGTTAATAGCATTTGGTATCAGAAAATATTCCCACTTGTGTTCTCCCTGAAGACCGTTGTCCTTCTCTGCTCCCTGGCAGACACTAGCTTGTGTTCCAATGCAACTGGGGAACATTGTGACACGTTAATAGCATTTGGTATCAGAAAATACTCCCACTTAAGTTCTCCCTGAAGACCGTTGTCCTTCTCTGCTCCCTGGCAGACACTAGCTTGTGTTCCAATGCAACTGGGGAACATTGTGACACGTTAATAGCGTTTGGTATAAGAAAATATTCCCACTTGAGTTCTCCCTGAAGACCGTTGTCCTTCTCTGCTCCCTGGCAGACACTAGCTTGTGTTCCAATGCAACTGGGGAACATTGTGACACGTTAATAGCATTTGGTATCAGAAAATACTCCCACTTAAGTTCTCCCTGAAGACCGTTGTCCTTCTCTGCTCCCTGGCAGACACTAGCTTGTGTTCCAATGCAACTGGGGAACATTGTGACACGTTAATAGCATTTGGTATCAGAAAATACTCCCACTTGAGTTCTCCCTGAAGACCGTTGTCCTTCTCTGCTCCCTGGCAGACACTAGCTTGTGTTCCAATGCAACTGGGGAACATGGCGACACGTTAATAGCATTTGGTATCAGAAAATATTCCCACTTGAGTTCTCCCTGAAGACCGTTGTCCTTCTCTGCTCCCTGGCAGACACTAGCTTGTGTTCCAATGCAACTGGGGAACATTGTGACACGTTAATAGCGTTTGGTATAAGAAAATATTCCCACTTGAGTTCTCCCTGAAGACCGTTGTCCTTCTCTGCTCCCTGGCAGACACTAGCTTGTGTTCCAATGCAACTGGGGAACATTGTGACACGTTAATAGCGTTTGGTATAAGAAAATATTCCCACTTGAGTTCTCCCTGAAGACCGTTGTCCTTCTCTGCTCCCTGGCAGACACTAGCTTGTGTTCCAATGCAACTGGGGAACATTGTGACACGTTAATAGCATTTGGTATCAGAAAATATTCCCACTTGAGTTCTCCCTGAAGACCGTTGTCCTTCTCTGCTCCCTGGCAGACACTAGCTTGTGTTCCAATGCAACTGGGGAACATTGTGACACGTTAATAGCATTTGGTATCAGAAAATATTCCCACTTGAGTTCTCCCTGAAGACCGTTGTCCTTCTCTGCTCCCTGGCAGACACTAGCTTGTGTTCCAACGCAACTGGGGAACATTGTGACACGTTAATAGCATTTGGTATCAGAAAATACTCCCACTTGAGTTCTCCCTGAAGACCGGTTTTGTTCTCTGGTCCCTGGCAGACACTAGCTTGTGTTCCAATGCAACTGGGGAACATGGTGACACGTTAATAGCATTTGGTATCAGAAAATGTTCCCACTTGAGTTCTCCCTGAAGACCGTTTTTGTTCTCTGCTCCCTGGCAGGCACTAGCCTGTGTTCCAATGCAACTGGGGAGCATGGTGACACGTTAATTGCATTTGGTATAAGAAAATATTCCCACTTGAGTTCTCCCTGAAGACCGTTGTCCTTCTCTGCTCCCTGGCAGACACTAGCTTGTGTTCCAATGCAACTGGGGAACATTGTGACACGTTAATAGCATTTGGTATCAGAAAATATTCCCACTTGAGTTCTCCCTGAAGACCGTTGTCCTTCTCTGCTCCCTGGCAGACACTAGCTTGTGTTCCAATGCAACTGGGGAACATTGTGACACGTTAATAGCATTTGGTATCAGAAAATATTCCCACTTGAGTTCTCCCTGAAGACCGTTGTCCTTCTCTGCTCCCTGGCAGACACTAGCTTGTGTTCCAATGCAACTGGGGAACATTGTGACACGTTAATAGCGTTTGGTATAAGAAAATATTCCCACTTGAGTTCTCCCTGAAGACCGTTGTCCTTCTCTGCTCCCTGGCAGACACTAGCTTGTGTTCCAATGCAACTGGGGAACATTGTGACACGTTAATAGCATTTGGTATCAGAAAATACTCCCACTTAAGTTCTCCCTGAAGACCGTTGTCCTTCTCTGCTCCCTGGAAGACACTAGCTTGTGTTCCAATGCAACTGGGGAACATGGTGACACGTTAATAGCATTTGGTATCAGAAAATATTCCCACTTGTGTTCTCCCTGAAGACCGTTGTCCTTCTCTGCTCCCTGGCAGACACTAGCTTGTGTTCCAATGCAACTGGGGAACATTGTGACACGTTAATAGCATTTGGTATCAGAAAATACTCCCACTTAAGTTCTCCCTGAAGACCGTTGTCCTTCTCTGCTCCCTGGCAGACACTAGCTTGTGTTCCAATGCAACTGGGGAACATTGTGACACGTTAATAGCGTTTGGTATAAGAAAATATTCCCACTTGAGTTCTCCCTGAAGACCGTTGTCCTTCTCTGCTCCCTGGCAGACACTAGCTTGTGTTCCAATGCAACTGGGGAACATTGTGACACGTTAATAGCATTTGGTATCAGAAAATACTCCCACTTAAGTTCTCCCTGAAGACCGTTGTCCTTCTCTGCTCCCTGGCAGACACTAGCTTGTGTTCCAATGCAACTGGGGAACATTGTGACACGTTAATAGCATTTGGTATCAGAAAATACTCCCACTTGAGTTCTCCCTGAAGACCGTTGTCCTTCTCTGCTCCCTGGCAGACACTAGCTTGTGTTCCAATGCAACTGGGGAACATGGCGACACGTTAATAGCATTTGGTATCAGAAAATATTCCCACTTGAGTTCTCCCTGAAGACCGTTGTCCTTCTCTGCTCCCTGGCAGACACTAGCTTGTGTTCCAATGCAACTGGGGAACATTGTGACACGTTAATAGCGTTTGGTTTAAGAAAATATTCCCACTTGAGTTCTCCCTGAAGACCGTTGTCCTTCTCTGCTCCCTGGCAGACACTAGCTTGTGTTCCAATGCAACTGGGGAACATTGTGACACGTTAATAGCGTTTGGTATAAGAAAATATTCCCACTTGAGTTCTCCCTGAAGACCGTTGTCCTTCTCTGCTCCCTGGCAGACACTAGCTTGTGTTCCAATGCAACTGGGGAACATTGTGACACGTTAATAGCATTTGGTATCAGAAAATATTCCCACTTGAGTTCTCCCTGAAGACCGTTGTCCTTCTCTGCTCCCTGGCAGACACTAGCTTGTGTTCCAACGCAACTGGGGAACATTGTGACACGTTAATAGCATTTGGTATCAGAAAATACTCCCACTTGAGTTCTCCCTGAAGACCGGTTTTGTTCTCTGGTCCCTGGCAGACACTAGCTTGTGTTCCAATGCAACTGGGGAACATGGTGACACGTTAATAGCATTTGGTATCAGAAAATGTTCCCACTTGAGTTCTCCCTGAAGACCGTTTTTGTTCTCTGCTCCCTGGCAGGCACTAGCCTGTGTTCCAATGCAACTGGGGAGCATGGTGACACGTTAATAACATTTGGTATAAGAAAATATTCCCACTTGAGTTCTCCCTGAAGACCGTTGTCCTTCTCTGCTCCCTGGCAGACACTAGCTTGTGTTCCAATGCAACTGGGGAACATTGTGACACGTTAATAGCATTTGGTATCAGAAAATATTCCCACTTGAGTTCTCCCTGAAGACCGTTGTCCTTCTCTGCTCCCTGGCAGACACTAGCTTGTGTTCCAATGCAACTGGGGAACATTGTGACACGTTAATAGCATTTGGTATCAGAATATACTCCCACTTGAGTTCTCCCTGAAGACCGTTGTCCTTCTCTGCTCCCTGGCAGGCACTAGCCTGTGTTCCAATGCAACTGGAGAGCATGGTGACACGTTAATAACATTTGGTATCAGAAAATATTCCCACTTGAGTTCTCTCTGAAGACTGTTGTCCTTCTCTGCTCCCTGGCAGGCACTAGCTTGTGTTCCAATGCAACTGGGGAACATGGTGACACGTTAATAACATTTGGTATCGGAAAATATTCCCACTTGAGTTCTCCCTGAAGACTGCTGTCCTTCTCTGCTCCCTGGCAGACACTAGCTTGTGTTCCAATGCAACTGGGGAACATGGTGACACGTTAATAACATTTGGTATCAGAAAATACTCCCACTTGAGTTCTCCCTGAAGACCGGTTTTGTTCTCTGGTCCCTGGCAGACACTAGCTTGTGTTCCAATGCAACTGGGGAACATGGTGACACGTTAATAGCATTTGGTATCAGAAAATATTCCCACTTGAGTTCTCCCTGAAGACCGTTGTCTTTCTCTGCTCCCTGGCAGACACTAGCTTGTGTTCCAATGCAACTGGGGAACATGGTGACACGTTAATTGCATTTGGTATCAGAAAATACTCCCACTTGAGTTCTCCCTGAAGACCGTTTTTGTTCTCTGCTCCCTGGCAGACACTAGCTTGTGTTCCAATGCAACTGGGGAACATGGTGACACGTTAATTGCATTTGGTATCAGAAAATATTCCCACTTGAGTTCTCCCTGAAGACCATTTTTGTTCTCTGCTCCCTGGCAGACACTAGCTTGTGTTCCAATGCAACTGGGGAACATGGTGACACGTTAATAGCATTTGGTATCAGAAAATATTCCCACTTGAGTTCTCCCTGAAGACCGTTGTCCTTCTCTGCTCCCTGGCAGACACTAGCTTGTGTTCCAATGCAACTGGGGAACATGGTGACACGTTAATTGCATTTGGTATCAGAAAATACTCCCACTTGAGTTCTCCCTGAAGACCGTTTTTGTTCTCTGCTCCCTGGCAGACACTAGCTTGTGTTCCAATGCAACTGGGGAACATGGTGACACGTTAATTGCATTTGGTATCAGAAAATATTCCCACTTGAGTTCTCCCTGAAGACCGTTGTCCTTCTCTGCTCCCTGGCAGACACTAGCTTGTGTTCCAATGCAACTGGGGAATATGGTGACACGTTAATTGCATTTGGTATCAGAAAATACTCCCACTTGAGTTCTCCCTGAAGACCGTTTTTGTTCTCTGCTCCCTGGCAGACACTAGCTTGTGTTCCAATGCAACTGGGGAACATGGTGACACGTTAATTGCATTTGGTATCAGAAAATATTCCCACTTGAGTTCTCCCTGAAGACCGTTGTCCTTCTCTGCTCCCTGGCAGACACTAGCTTGTGTTCCAATGCAACTGGGGAACATGGTGACACGTTAATTGCATTTGGTATCAGAAAATACTCCCACTTGAGTTCTCCCTGAAGACCGTTTTTGTTCTCTGCTCCCTGGCAGACACTAGCTTGTGTTCCAATGCAACTGGGGAACATGGTGACACGTTAATTGCATTTGGTATCAGAAAATACTCCCACTTGAGTTCTCCCTGAAGACCGTTTTTGTTCTCTGCTCCCTGGCAGACACTAGCTTGTGTTCCAATGCAACTGGGGAACATGGTGACACGTTAATAGCATTTGGTATCAGAAAATATTCCCACTTGAGTTCTCCCTGAAGACCGTTTTTGTTCTCTGCTCCCTGGCAGACACTAGCTTGTGTTCCAATGCAACTGGGGAACATTGTGACACGTTAATAGCATTTGGTATCAGGAAATACTCCTACTTGTGTTCTCTACGAAAACCGTTTTTCTTCTCTGCTCTCTGGCAGACATTGACAAATCGCTTCTTCTTTTCTCAGAATAAACATTCTTCTTTGCCATTCTAAACTTCTTTTAGTTACTTGGCACTTTACCGTTACTTACCTTTTCAAGAATGAGTTTTTTCAAAAACATAGACAACATTCGAAAGTATATGATATTTGATAACATATAGGTAACCTAAATACAATTTTAAACGGCTAGGTCTACCGTGTTGAATAAGGGCAAAATGGAATTCGACCGGTCTTATCTTAGTTTGGTTAACCTCATTTCAGAGAATAAATGACAGACTCAGTGATAGAGAAGTACTTCTATATCATTGGACAGACGATAACAGGAGATATTCAAATTATCTAATCCAGCAACAATAATTTTGGTTTAGAATTTTTATGATAATTAATTAGCTGTGTATAAGTTCCTTCTTGGATGTGATCGTTTCTTTTTTTAGTGTTGTTGGGCAAAATTCAAATGGTCACCTGCACTCTACGAGTCAAGGTTTCTAAGGCTATTATCACAGTCAATTTGCCCTTAAGTTAGTTATCTTGCCATTGCCATCAAGACAATTTGTGCTAAAGCTTATTGTGAGATTTGAAACCAATCTCATGTTCGACATTGAAAGGAAACGACGTAAACATGCCCCTCTCATCACAGATAGAAATTGTTGAAGTCAAGTTCATTTATGCTGCTAGACCTTCCATATGCGCTATTGGCAATTTTAACCAACATTTCAAAATGTTTATTCGTTGTGAGTTGCTTCTTGGTGATTTTAGTCGCTTTTGAAAGTGTATTTCTTATAAAACCAGGCTGGCAAATTGCAAATACCTTTGTGATGAAAGACATAGTGACCTTTGACATAGTGAGGTTTGTGATTTTAGTTAAAGAATATTTGAAAATAAAATGTTTCAGGTGCACTTGATATAAACAACTGTAAATTCCACTGCTTAGTATTTTTAACTTCGTGTTTTCTCTTTTGAAGAGAGAAGCAGTTAGAAAAAGCGGTGGGTTACAATTAGAAAAAGGACTCAAAAACTCTGATTTTTGTTTGTTTACTCCATTTTAATCCTCCCTTTGCTGACAAACATAAATGACATCTCCAGGCTAAAATTATGATATTTACACAATCTAAATAATCTACATTTACACATTTTACCAAAAAATAAGCCTAGAATAAATTTGAAATACAATCAAAATATCTAAGTTTAGTATATTTATCAAATAAGACATCTAGTTGACAAGGAAAATTAGAATCTGTGGATCAATTTAAAAAAAATCAAATTGAAACAACGATCAGAGATTTATGGTTAAAACAAATTTTTGATGATCCCGTGTCAAAAAATAATTTACATGAAAATTTTGATGATAAATTTACTTGGAAAAATTATCAGAAAATTTAAAACAAGATAAATATATTCTTTAGAGCAGTTGTTTCCAGGAAATATGATTTTTTCTGTTAGTCACTTGTCAAATACATAGAAGAGTATCTTTATTGAGGAACGGTGAGTTGTACAAATTGCTGACCACGTGACAACATGGAGACTAACTGAAGAAAAAACTGTAACATTTGTTGACAGACTTTTAGACTACATCAGACGGTTTACAGTCAGAGTAATCCATTTCATGCACGACCGAGATAATTTATCAGTGAGACGAGATACCCATGTCATGCACGACCGAGATACCCCTGTCATGCACGACCGGGATACCCCTGTCATGTACGACCGAGATACCCCTGTCATGCACGACCGAGATACCCCTGTCATGCACGACCGAGATACCCATGTCATGTACGACCGAGATACCCCTGTCATGCACGACCGGGATACCCATGTCATGCACGACCGAGATACCCCTGTCATGTACGACCGGGATACCCCTGTCATGCACGACCAAGATACCCCTGTCATGTACGACCGGGATACCCATGTCATGCACGACCGGGATACCCATGTCATGCACGACCGAGATACCCCTGTCATGCACGACCGAGATACCCCTGTCATTTACGACCGGGATACCCATGTCATGCACGACCGGGATACCCATGTCATGTACGACCGAGATACCCCTGTCATGCACGACCGGGATACCCATGTCATGCACGACCGAGATACCCCTGTCATGCACGACCAAGATACCCATGTCATGCACGACCGAGATACCCCTGTCATGTACGACCGAGATACCCCTGTCATGCACGACCGAGATACCCCTGTCATGCACGACCGAGATACCCATGTCATGCACGACCAAGATACCCCTGTCATGCACGACCGAGATACCCCTGTCATGCACGATCGAGATACCCCTGTCATGCACAACCGAGATACCCCTGTCATGCACGACCGAGATACCCATGTCATGTACGACCGAGATACCCCTGTCATGCACGACCGAGATACCCCTGTCATGCACGACCAAGATACCCATGTCATGCACGACCGAGATACCCCTGTCATGTACGACCGAGATACCCCTGTCATGCACGACCGAGATACCCCTGTCATGCACGACCGAGATACCCCTGTCATGTATGACCGAGATACCCCTGCCATGTACGACCGAGATACCCCTGTCATGCACGACCGAGATACCCCTGTCATGCACGACCGAGATACCCCTGTCATGCACGACCGGGATACCCCTGTCATGCACGACCGGGATACCTATGTCATGCACGACCGAGATACCCCTGTCATGCACGACCGAGATACCCCTGTCATGCACGACCGAGATACCCCTGTCATGCACGACCGAGATACCCCTGTCATGCACAACCGAGATACCCCTGTCATGCACGACCGAGATACCCATGTCATGCACGACCGAGATACCCCTGTCATGCACGACCGAGATACCCCTGTCATGCACGACCGAGATACCCCTGTCATGCACGACCGAGATACCCCTGTCATGCACGACCGAGATCTTTGGCCCGTCTTTCCAAGCTCTACACTACTGACACGTACTGGTTCGAAAAGACCATGGTAAGAATACTCTGTCAACTAAATACTCTGTTATATTGCCTCCCAATGCTTCTCTGCACCCAAGCTTTCAGTAAAAATGAGTTTTCAATCTGAAAGCACAACATTGAACTAGTTTTGGGATCAATTTGAACTGGTATTCAAGACAGTGAAAGTGCTTCAATTACACAATGGCACACCTTGTAGAGATAAGTTCAAAGAACAAACCATAGAAATTATTTTTGATGAAGAAACTCTAAGATTTGAGACACACAAGAAATTAAAGATTGGCTAAAGAAGAGTAAAGTATTGCAGCCAGGCGCACACTATTTACACAACGAGCATATAATTTAGGCAACTGAGTTAGCACACCGCCTGACATCTTTTGATGTTGTGGACACGATCGACTCTGTCTTGGATATTTTGGTCTGGTTTGATTAAATAACGTATTCTCTCAATAAGAGAGCCAGGTGTCGTCAGAATACGGTAAATGGCCACACCAGGAACCCACAAAATCGAAGCGGCAGCCAGACACCAGCCAATGACTTCGGCCCAGTCAGGATATCTGTTAAAAATAACACAACTTCATAATTGCTTTGAGTTAACACTAAAACTGTTCTTAACATGATCAAAAACCTTCATCTCATGTTAGTATAAAAAATGTTGGAGTATCAAAGATGTTCCATGAAAATTCAACAAAATTTCATCGTTCGTTTGCATAAAAACGTCTTCATGACAGAATCGAATAAAATAGAATCTCCATTACAGAATAAAGTTTTATCAAATATTAAAATTACGTTTGTTTATAACAAGGAAAATCTTAAGGGCAACAAGAAAGGTTAAACGTTTGCTAATTTCCCGGCGTTTTTCTGAAAAGAGCGATATAACCACATGAAAAAAAATCCAACCAAAGAAATAAAAAATGTATAATGTTAATTAAATTCTTGCTCTTAACACTAATGATCTAATACATTTGCAATTCACAAAACATTATTTTGGAAAGGTACATACTTATATGTTCCATAATTAATCCCTGTCCACGTGGCCAGACTGAATATAAGTAGGCCTCCGATAAGAAGAGGAGACGCAAACTTCCAACAAAACTTCCACCAAACACTGGGCCTTTTACCGAGCATGAATTCCATGTCGTCAATAAATCTGCCAGCCCCATAGCCATAGGACAGAGTTAGAACTTCACATAGGGCAACGAAGAGCAGAGAAACACCTCCTGCTTGCCAGTTGAACAAATTTAGCACAAACATTCCTCCCTGCAAAAAGCGAATTTTTTGGTGTAGCTGTTTAGATAGCACAAAAAGCAGTTGGGCAGGTCAGGGAATTACGTTCCAGATATGGTTGCATTTGCTCAGTCAAATATGGGTAAATCGATTTATCATTCTCTCTGCATAGCTTAATTCTGTAGCCAGCAGTGGTCACCACCTGCTTTGAATTAGCTGCATGAAGAGTAGCTGTTTATAAAATTTGCGGATTTCAATAGGCCAGAAGGCTACGATACAAACTTGTCACTGAACAATTGCGTTGACATCATTGAAATATGAGAATGAGGCTTCTTATAGCTGGTCCAAGCCACATTTATGCAGACTGTGTTTAGTTCCAGGTAAAAGTAGTCGGCTTCTAGTCTGCCATAGAGTTTTTAAGTGATTGGGCCACAAAAAGTTTTAGAATTTAGATCCCTTAGCAAGAAAGAGCATCATGAACTACCTCTTAACGTGCAAAATCAGTCAAATGTGTTACGAATCGCCTGAGAAAAGGCCACATAAGCACAGGCTCTTTTGCCATAAAACCTCTGTAATTTGGTCTCTGTTTAAAAAAATTTATGAAAAGAGTCAAAATAACAAATCTTTAAAAATAACAAAGCAAATCTTTTAGTGGCCAAATTCAAAAAACTAAAAATAATATTTCACTCCAATACCCAATTTTACTGCTTAGCTGAGAGAGGCACAATTTGTGTTAACACTTTGACCAAGGTTGCTGTTCTTGAAAGGGGGAGTTGCTGCCCTCGAGCCAAACACCATTGGATATTGAGTTCTACACCTTAATCATTACAACGCAGAAACCACAAGCTCTAGTTGTTCTGCATGCACCAGAAAGCCATACACACAATTCTATTTCTTTACATTGAAGTTTTCTAACCTGTGTAACGAGTGGAAGCCCCAGCAGGAAGCATAAGAAACAAAGCAACCCTGTAAAGGCCGGTTTGTATTTGCGAAGGTATTTTGGATATTCGTCGGTGAGGCCAGTGATCACAGCTTCAAACATGGCGAATTGGGTGTCAAGGCCAATTGTGAGAATCATAAAGAAGAAAAGGAAAGCCCAAAGCGGGGAAATTGGCATTTGAGCAATTCCTTCTGGATATACCACGAACACGAGGCCCGGACCTGAAAAAAAATTTCAAATCGTATATCAAGGGCCATAAAACCTGACAATGAAAACGCAATGAATTCACCTTAAGTTTTTAGCTGAGATTTTCTGTCAACACTAAGGGTTTTTGAAAAAGAATTATCATTTTGGTACCTGAGGTGACAACATCCTCCACGTTTTTGCCAAGTTTGAAGGCCATATGACCAAGAACACAGAAGATAGTGAAGCCAGCAAAAACACTTGTTAAACAATTAATGAGCGATATAGAAACTGCATCTCTAGAAAGTAAATGAGTACAATAATAGAAAAGATAGTTCAAAACATCAAAATGCGTGAAATGCATAAACATAAGAGTCTAAGACATTTGTGTAAAAACAGCAAAACTTTTATGTATTAAATAGCTTTCTTTAAAATGTTATTGTGTTTTGCTCTATACGCAAAATTAATCCATCTGCACACCATCCTGATATCTTCTCCGTTAGAATTTGACTTGTAACATTAGATCAACATCCTCAGCGTCTATAAAGAGGTTTATCGCCTATATTCTAAATTGTATTTCGATTCATTGCGTTTAGGGACATCCGCAAATATTGACTTGCATATGCCTGGGGCCACAGCATCTTGTCTTGTCACTTATCAATATTGTCACTGCATATATTTGCACTAAGTCAATCTAAACACGCAAAATTGTCCGACAAAGTCACTTCTTCACGGCAATCACATGAGCCTTGTTGTATTCTACTGTAAATGGTTTCAACAGAACTAGCAAACTAAAGAACAAAACAGAAAATCGACATATCGATGTACTAATCAACCAGAAATAGCAAACAAATACAAATCTTTTGGAAAACGGTTTTGCCAAGGAGACATTATACAGTAGCTAAGTGGCGACATGAAAAGCTATATTTTCATAAATTTGGATATTTTTTATCAAAATCTGGAAACTACCATACGATACATCAAAATCCATGAAGTATTGTCAATTGGCAACGTCATGGGTATGAAACGGTCATCAAAAGACATTTTAGGGAAAAATTGTTATTGTCTTGGCGTTGCTCGTAAATTCAAGAACGAAGGCCGAAGTACAGTTAAAAGGAAAGGACCTGTTCAATTCGATTATACCACCTGAAATTTCGATAGAATTAACTGATACCATTCACTCTTGTTTCGTAATTCTGTGTTAATTTATTCTATTGTTTTCTAGTCATTGTTCACTGATAACCAGTTTCTAATACTATCTTATACGTATATCAAAATCTATATAAAAAAACACTGAAAAATAAGCAAAAACATCAACAAGTTACACTGGCACAGGTACACGTCGGATTGGTTTTTAAACAAGATAGGAGTTTCACTGAAGCAGTGCTGGGGCAACCCGAAGAACTTCGCATCGCCAAACTGGAGGGAAAGTCATTCCACCATGGAAATGCAATCCAATCTAAGTACTTCGCCTCTTTTTCATTGCAAAACTGTTCAATGTGAAGCTGTTTTCATCCAGAGCCCCGCTCCTAATAAAGCCGCCTCGTTTCCATTTTGTGTATGAAATGACAGCAGTTCTCCCAGAAAGCATTAACACTTTCAGAGGAATAGGGAGGATACTCGGGGGGGGGGGGGGGGTTGGTACCTTAACATATTTGAAGGTACAGGAAATTATCGGTATCAGTTTTTGAAATATGTGCGGAACTATGGGTACCATTTGAAGAAACATGCAGAATTATGGGTACCATTTTGGAAAATATTGCAAAATTACTAGGAGGGATATTTAGCATTAACAAAATGAATGACCAGTTAGAAATAAAACTATGAAATCTGTGTAATATTGAGATTTTGGAGCAAAGGACATGCAAAATTTGTATAACGATTTTCATGCGCTTTAAAAATTTTATTTGCTTTGCGTAATTATGGGTATAGTTTTCATCTTGTTTGCGGAATTATGGGTCACATGTTTTCAGACATTTGCGGAATTATGGGTCCCAATTTTTAACCAAAAAGGCACGTCCCAATTTTTAACCAAAAAGGCACGTCCCAATTTTTAGCCAAAAAGGCACGTCCCAATTTTTAACCAAAAAGGCACGTCCCAATTTTTAACCAAAAAGGCACGTCTCAATTTTTAACAAAAAAGGCACGTCCCAATTTTTAACCAAAAAGGCACGTCCCAATTTTTAACCAAAAAGGCACGTCCCAATTTTTAACCAAAAAGGCACGTCCCAATTTTCAACCAAAACGGCACGTCCCAATTTTTAACCAAAATGACACGTCCCAATTTTTAACCAAAAAGGCACGTCCCAATTTTTAACCAAAAAGGCACGTCCCAATTTTTAACCAAAAAGGCACGTCCCAATTTTTAACCAAAAAGGCACGTCCCAATTTTTAACCAAAAAGGCACGTCTCAATTTTTAACCAAAAAGGCACGTCCCAATTTTTAACAAAAAAGGCACGTCCCAATTTTTAACCAAAAAGGCACGTCCCAATTTTTAACCAAAAAGGCACGTCCCAATTTTCAACCAAAACGGCACGTCCCAATTTTTAACCAAAAAGGCACGTCCCAATTTTTAACCAAAAAGGCACGTCCCAATTTTTAACCAAAAAGGCACGTCCCAATTTTTAACCAAAAAGGCACGTCCCAATTTTTAACCAAAAAGGCACGTCCCAATTTTTAACCAAAAAGGCACGTCCCAATTTTTAACCAAAAAGGCACGTCCCAATTTTTAACCAAAACGGCACGTCCCAATTTTTAACCAAAAAGGCACGTCCCAATTTTTAACCAAAACGGCACGTCCCAATTTTTAACCAAAAAGGCACGTCCCAATTTTTAACCAAAAAGGCACGTCCCAATTTTTAACCAAAATGACACGTCCCAATTTTTAACCAAAAAGGCACGTCCCAATTTTTAACCAAAAAGGCACGTCCCAATTTTTAACCAAAAAGGCACGTCCCAATTTTTAACCAAAAAGGCACGTCCAAATTTTTAACCAAAAAGGCACGTCCCAATTTTTAACCAAAAAGGCACGTCCCAATTTTTAACCAAAAAGGCACGTCCCAATTTCTAACCAAAAAGGCACGTCCCAATTTTTAACCAAAAAGGCACGTCCCTGTCAACAATTAGGCTTAGTCAATTTCTAACCCTAACCCTAACCCCCGAGGGGAAGAACATCTTTATTTTGGCGAAATTCTTTCTCGATACAGAAATTCTTTTCTATTTCATCTTATCGAAAAGATTCCTAGCTTATAGCACCGTGTATTAAGAGAACTAAACAAAATTCAATTCTCAATGTTATTTTAGCAATGTAATTTGACGATTGAATTTAAGCTAGTATGGCTTTAGTGATATCGCGCAAAAAGTGCGGTTGTCGGTTGTCGGTTGTCGGAGAGAGTTCCTTCACTTTTAAGGCATACAAGGATTATTTTGTCACCGACCATAGCTACTGTTGGCTTGCGAAATGGAGGAGATTCTAGCCAACATCTCAAAACCGAAATTCTAACATCTCCTGTTGGTGAGAGCAGTCCTAAATGGAGACCAATCTAACGCCATGCAATCCAATTCCTTTTAGCATCACGTTAGTTCCAAGGATAAATAAGATTAAGATACTCAGAGAAACAATAAAATAATCAGACAAACGTTTCCATTAAATTCTGAATGGCAAAGTGAGTCTCTTACCTTATGCAGTTATTTTCGAATTTGTTATAGCTGCCAAACGTTATCAGGGATCCGAAGCCAATGCCGAGAGAGTAACAGATTTGAGTAGCTGCTTGCACCCAAACATTGGCGTCCAACAATTTTGAAAAGTTTGGTTTCAAATAGAAGGAAACGCCTTTAGATGCACCTTCTAGAGTGGCTCCTCTGATGAGAAGAACAAACATGAGGAAGTACGGAAATGTCGCTGTGAAATAGACAACCTGCAAGAAAACAAAACGCTTTTTATTTCAAGAAACATTTCATTCAGAGTTACTTATACAGGGAAGCTTTCATCTAGCCACGAGTCAGAACCGGGCCTCGACATAGTCCCTGTCATAGACGAAATTGATGAAATAAGCCACCAGCCTCAACAATTCCATTTGCGTTATCGAATTATAGGTTCTAGAGTACGTGAACTAATCTATGAAGCTGTAGTGATATATAATGTTGCTGTCGATACCCAGTGATTGCCCGGCCCTACAATTTACGTGTAGCTGGAAAGCGATGGATTATATCAAATTAAAACTTAGTTCAAGAAGTCCCTTTCCCTCTCGCTATACCTATTCTTAATTTATGCAAGTATCGGCACCCTAACCTAGCCTGATTCATTGTCGACAATTATTTTCATTTGCCCTAAAAGTGCATGGTCAGCTGAAGTTTCTGAGCCATGGCAGGATGAGCTAGTCGTCACAAAACTACGAGTGCCATTGAATACACTGATCTGATTGGCTGAAACTCTGCACTGAAATTTAGTTGATTTGTTAAGCACTGAAGAGTAAATTTTGAATTTAGCCAAGTTGTTCAGTTACAATTGAGCTTACCTGAAACCGCGGCCTTTAAAAAATTTACTTCGTCCATTGGCTATAAAGATTTCATGCAGGGAAGCTAGTTAAATCTACATGTTTACGGAAGGATAATATAATAAGAATAGCAAATTGATAGAATTTGAATGAAATATAAATCAGAAATACCTTTCCAGATGATTTGATGCCTTTAAAAAGACAAAGGTAAACCAAAACCCAGCCAATGATCAAACAGAATACCAACTCGACTCTCATTTCTCCCATATCGCCAATACTTTCTGTGATTTGCAGCACATAGCGTTCCCAGAATTCTTTGCTAGGTGAATTAACATTATCCAGATTTACAGAACAGGTTGTTGTGACATTAGACGTCAGGTTAACTGCATTTGTGATGGTATCGTTTTCAAGGAACGATGTCAGTGGCGCTACAGTTGATAATGCGTCGCTGTTGCTTGCTGTCCAGTTACTTGACTGGGTCGAGTTTAGCTGGGGCTTGCAGTTCTTTGCATCTTAGAGATAAATATATAACTCAATAACTATTTTATTAAGATGCACCAAGAAAACATAAGAGAAACAGAATGTTTTTGTTTTGTCATAAACAAAAAGCGGTTTTTGAGGCCCACTGTCCCGCTTTCAAGAATATCTTTCTGATGCTTGGCCAGAAAGTTGACCAAGTGTTGGTTGGCAAAAAAAGAAAAAGAAAAAGAAAATTGACTTACTATCCCTAAACGCTTTGAAGTCTTGAACGCAGTTGTTTGTGTTCCACCAATTGTTGCAGTGTCTCCAAGGCACATCGAGCTTCAATGATTCATACATATAGTAGAGCACATAGGCTACTAGCACATTGTAGTATATGGTACATAGAAAGGAGATCATTAAAACACCAAACCCAACACCTGAAACAGACATTTCAACATTTAGTATTCGAGTAACAACGATACATTACAGTGGGATAACACTTTCAAGAACAAGAAAAGAGAGAAGAATCATGTAAGCCACAAGTCAGATCATCAAAAGCCGCCTACAAAGTCGACAGAGAGATCTCTGCAAAACGGAAGGAGTTCCTTTCAAGTTCTTCAAATTAAATTAGAAAATAAAGTTGAGATATTTCAAATTCGACATATAATAAGCCGCGGCTTATAATTATATTGACACGATTTGCTCACTGATCAGTGGATTTGCTGCGATTTATAATAAAGGGCGGCGCATAAACGAGGGCGGCGCATAAACGAGGCTGGCTCACATTGCTTTACTTTGATCTTTCATAGATCTTTACCTAGATCTTGCCTAGCCTGCACAGGCTAGATCTTGCCAAGCTTTCCTACTACCTCGAATCTGAAGATGAAAAGGTAGAAGGTGAGGAAGAAATGCTTCTAGACGATATTGATGATCTTAAATCTGTTCGATATTTTTTTGGTTGAACTTTTAGCGTCTATTTTATGGTTAAAGTACCAAATCAGGTTTTATCAATTTTTGGTCGTCTTTTAAAAACAAATATCTCTGCACAAGAAATGTATTGAAAATGCATATTTTTCTGGGAAAGGCGAGACTGGAACTATGACAGCTAACAACTCAGTTGGGACATAAATGTAGACGCTACTGACAATAGCTTTTGATCGGCAATTGTGGAAGTTGAGCAATAGAGTTATCTAAAATGGAGACCGCATGAAGTCTTTTCATAAACAACAACCTAATGCTTTTTTGAAATACTTTCAAAACAACACATTTTCTTTTCACTATTCAAATTGTGGCTTTGCTTCTCTCTATGACAAGGTTTGTAGCCTTCTGGGGGTATTCAACATTGGAAAATGAAGAATTGTTTTAGCGTGGAATAATTTTGGTTAGCTCGATCATTGTAAGATAAACATATCAGTTTGACCTTTTTCATGAAACATTCACGCGAGCCTTTTCAACATACTTCTTCATATTTCATTGGCCTGCAAATGTCTTTTTATATTGCCTGCTTGAGGCCAAAGAAATTGAAACCCCTTTGCACTGCGAACTTCCCGTAGACCCATCCTAGAACACTATAATTTACAAACAAAAAGTTATTTGGGTAAATCTCTCTTTACTGCTTCAGGACTGAATTTGTGGGGCCCCACGTGACATATATGTCACAATATTTTGTAAACAGTTGTACTTATTGTTTTTGGAAATCCTTGGTATATTCTTGATCACAAGAGCCCAGTGTGAAATCTTAAGCACACAACAACAACCATCTCCAGACCTGCCAACCTCCCAAACTTAAAAACTTGGATATTCGAAATTTTTCTTTATTAAAACCTGGAGATTTTGCTAAAAACCTGAAGATTTTACGTCGCGAACTTTTTCACCAAAAATAGCAAGATTTACCCATACACTCATTGCTGTTACTGTAAAACTGTATCCTGTATACTATAACTTAAACAGTTTTCACACACATTTCCTGTTATAGTTCGAAGTTGCTTTTTCGCATTCTTCAAAACTTCTTCTGGTTCTTGGAATCAGTGGTTCTCCTTTGCATGCAAACATAGGAGCTAGAAGCAGGACATGGGGCCGAGGGAGTTATTCTAAGCCAACCAGCGATGTCAGCAGCGCTGTGATGTGATTCAAGAACGAAAACACAGAAGAGGAAAATTGTACATAAAATCGTGCATAAAATTTGCAGGGGAAAAGCTGAATAAAATCTAAACATCTTGAAAATCGCTGCATTGGTAAATTGAAAATAAGTTTTTGAAAAACCGTGTGAAATGAACAAAAATTCGTGTGAACGTGAGATTGAGGCCAAAACCGTGAAACACACGGCAAAACCGATGGGATCTAATCAAAAATGGCCGAATTCTAATGATATCTGACAAAGTGCTACAAATAGAGGTCGCAATTCCAAACATATTAGGTAACTATAACCCATCATTCTGTTATATTACTAATTTTTAGATTATAGAGGATGCATTTGCTGCCAATTATATGCAAAAACAGTGTTACTTGCACGGAAGTATCTGTAACAGAAGCATGTGTTACATATATATATGTCACTTTGGGTTTAGGCCTACTCAGAAGTTAATACCTCTACAAGAGCATCATTTATAAGTACTGAAGATTATAGATTGGATTTCTTTGCAACACAGCCACTCATAGCCATAAAATAGCCTTGCAATTTCTTATAAATAAAAAAGAATATTTTGTAAATACAATCATTTGACTGTAATAGTCTGTGCAAAGACTTGACTAAAAAATGCAACAAGCACTCAGTTGGTATGATTTTCTAAAAAAATGTTCATTCCTGTTATTTCTATTATATCTAAGATCTATCTGGCATTGACAGAAGATATTTAGCAGCATGGCTGAAAAATTTATAGGATTGAAGGATGCATTGCAGTTCACTCTGATAGCATGGATATTGAAAGTGATAATCGCAAGGCAAGAAAAGCATGCATAGTCACACCAGAGCAACAAGAGCCAAAATCAGATTCCTCATGCTGTCTTGGGAAATGATGAAGGTATAAGTTCAGATGTAGATGTTCAGCAGCATTTTACCACAGCCAGCCAATCAATAAAACAGAAGAGAAACTATTTTTCAGGTGGTATCTAAAGGCTGTCAGGTGGTATGCCACAAGAGCTGTAACATTGTTGTCAACATATTTAGGACCAGAGCCATTTGATAAAGTCAGGAGGTGGGATGAGTCTAGAAAGGGGTTCATTGAAGTTGAAAGGCCACTCATAGTTTCAGAATACAATCTCTCCATGGGTGGTGTAGATTTGCTGGAATCATTTTTAGCCAAATACAGATATCCAATGAAATCAAAAAGATGATATCTATATCTATTTTGGCACACTCTAAAGATAGGGTTAATAAATGCTTGGTTGCTCTCCCGAGATTGTGAATTACTTGGAATACCAACAAAACATGTGATGAATCCCAGGCAGTTTCAAGCACTGGTAACAACATCTCTAATTTATGCCAACAATGGAACAAAGAGCACCCAAGCCCCAACACAACCCAAGCAAATTTCAAAAGTTCCAGCAATGGATGTCCAAAAAAATGATCTGGCACACTGGCCTATAAAAGTGGAAAAAAGAGGGTGCTGCAAAGATAATAACACTGATACTTCTTATGAAAAGTGTAAAGTACGGCTCTGTTTTAGAGAGAACCGAAACTGTTTCAGGCAGTTCCATAAAAAAATGAACTGTTTTCTCCAAAGAGAAGTGATCAAAAATGGTCAGCTCTATGATCAAATGTGGAACCCACAGACCTCCTTGATAAGTGTGAATTTCAAGTTTTTTATGAGGAGCAAGTTTTGCTGATATAGAAAAATTCTGTGTTATCAATTGCAATGCTCTAGGAATTCACCAAATAGCAAACTTCCAACAAGAAGGATGAAATTTTACAGACCTGGAAAACAAAGTGTGGAAACAGGGTTTTTGCTTTAGAATTGTACTTTACATGTTTTTTAAACGAACAGAATTGAAGATCATGCCTCTTTAAAAGGTCCACTTGGTCCCTATTATAGACCTGGCTAATCAAAGAATAATAGAAACATAATAAATTGGCAGGTGTTATGACTTTGAGATCTTCCAAATAAGGAACCTGTTTTATGTTTTTCAACTTCTTACTGCTGCCAGTCAAACCCAATGTTACATATATGTAACAAAGAAGAACAACATGACAAAGAGGTCAAATTTGAAAAAACAAAAGTTTTTCATTCTTTGTGCTGTATGCTAAGGGTGCTTGGGTTCCAGAGGGTTGACTGCTTCAAGTCCGCCCAGTAGAACGAAAGCGTGTTGTGAGAAACAAAGATGATTTCCTTTACCTTAAAAGAAAAAAATTCTATTGAATTCCAACATCATGTGCAAATGTCCATACATCCTACGATTCTAGAACTTTTGAAAAGTTCAAAACACCATAACAATGTTGTATAACAATGAACATTGTCATCATTGGCCACGAATCGTCATTTTAAAATTAATTGTCATTTTACCAACGACTAGAAACTGAAGGATACGTTTGTCCTTTTGTTGATAAAGATTTTTAATACGTTGAACCAATAAAACAAAAAAGAACCAGAAAATGATCTCAGGACTTATCTGTTAAAGCCCATGCACAATCTGTTTAATCCTAAAGGAACACCCTCAAGGAATATGGGTATAGAAAACATTTTAAGCGACAAGTTAAAAAACCTAATTTGCTACACGTTGAAGTAGAACTTAATTCAACTCAGCCTAATTTTGGACGGGGACGTGCCACTTTGGTTATAAATTACGACCCTGAGTTTCACACGTGTTTAAAAAATGTGAGTCATAATTCCGCAAACATGATAAAACTATCTCTATAATTCCGTAAAGCAAATAACATTTTTAAAGTACAACAAAATCACCAAACCAATTTTGCATGTCCTTTGCCAAAAATCTCAATTTTTCACATATTTCATACTTTCATTTTGCAATATTTCCGCACTTTTTCAGAAAAAATTCCCCATACCTTCAAACATGTTCAGGTACCCCCCCCCCCCCCCCCTCCCCCGAATTAATCTAATGATTTAATTTAGCTTTGTAGTTGCAAATATCTCTTACATTGAGGGAGTTTACTTCTGCATCAACCTATCATAAAACCAACGTTAAAGAAGGTGTGCTGAATGGGGCAGTTCTTGGCTGAATGTGATCCTTGCATTGAGAACGGAGATTCATTTAATTAGGTTAGCGTCGACGTCGAGTTGTTGTCGAACAGGTCGAGCCGTGAATTTAAATGGAGAATCTTCCAACAATTCGTGTCATATTGCAACGGAATACCTTATCATGTTTGAAGGTACTTTTCTTTTTGTGAATGGCTAATCTTACATTTAAAATTTAAACATCCAAGATTTAATTTTTTTGTCTTTTGAAGCCATTGGCTTTAGCTGGATTAAAGTTTTGGTGACAGTTATTGAAGAATCACCTTTGGTAAAGTCGAGTTCAGGGTTATACATGTCAAGCACAGCAAACGATTCTAATTCTTTTCTTAACAAAAGTTCGGTGCTTCTCAGCAATCTTTCTCGTGGCTAAAGGCGTGCATAAACAATACTGGTAGCAAGCACGAGTAAAGAGCCCATGACACTGATCTACCTGCCGTAAAACAAACAGAAACTGCTCACGATGTAGGTGACACCTTTGTGCATAGGCCAACGATCATGGGGTATCTTTACCAAGAGTAACGTAGGCATGGCCTCCTCTCCACTATATTACGTATTATGCATAAATTTGATAGTCTACCGACATAGTTGGTGAGCATATCACAACAGTAATCACGTTAGGAAATTTCTGACATAAAAGGATTAATAATGATTTCTTCATAAAACAAATTCAAAAAAGGAAGATTTTCTCAACAATCAACTTCATAACAACAAAGAATTTTTAAAAAATATCAAAAATGATTCCATCTCCATTCTCTTGATGAAACTGAGTACAAAACGAACCAGTTTTTAATCTCGGTAGAAAGGAAATGTTGGACGGAGACATGCAAGGAATTTTTGCCTAAGGGGCAATCGAAAACTAGAGAACATTTTGCATAGCAAACAGTGCAACAGCGCCCTCTCTTTTGGCCGTAACACATATGCCCGGCCGTTTACCACCTTACAATGTTACCCCTCCATAATTGCTTACTTCATCGCCGATGGGTGTTTACTTAACCACATACAAAAAGTGAATTACACTATCCTTATCAACATGGTGAGATTCTTGTATAATCACCTATAGACAATAGATGCAAAATTTGCAACGAAGACGAACTAAGTTTTTGCAGTGATGAAACAGAGGAGAGTTCGTCTCAGTTCCACAGTTTTCCAACTGGTCACAAATATTTTTTAGCCAGGCAATTTGCGCATTTCTGAATGGTTCCTTCAAACTGCGGTTTCTGAAACTGACCTCTCCTTTTGCCGACTCTAAGCCAGCGTTATCACGAGGCAAACACGTTTTAAAATCCCAATCTTTGTACCACTTTGCCTTCAGAAACAACAAAAAAGTTCAAATAAATCTGATTCTGTGTCCTTGTTTACGATCCTCGCTGCCACAGCTGCATGTATCATCACTGAATTGCAAAGAAGAACAGCAATTAGCCCCCAGTTTGGTGGACACTTCCTTACCTAAAGATTCAAATGTCCATCTGGTTTGAAAAAGAAACGAAAAATTTCGAAGTGTCCGAGTTTGCCTGGCAAAATTGGCACTGGAAAGCACTTTTTACACTTTTGAGTGTTCTTTTTAACCAAGGGGCTGTATACGCCATTTTGCTTTTATAAGATGGCACTTTATTATCCCCTGTATAAATATTCGAAAATAATAATAATAATTATACGAGCACCATGGCTCGATTGGCTATTCAATATTCTTAATATTTACTCTCTGCTAGTGAAACTTAGCAGATTTTATTCGTTTATCAAAAGTCATGGGAAACTATTATTAAGTGGTCTTAGAAACAATTCATAAATCGATTTGTAGAAAAACCAGGATTCAAACTAGAATACATTAAGAACAATTGAGCCTCAATTTTTTAAAAATTTAAGGTCATGGAGCCTCGACAGAAATAATATGGTTCTTACACAAGAAAAGGATGTTCATGACAACTTTCAATCGGCAAAGTTGCCTTGCCCTGTGAATTCATAGCAACTGTGATTCACTATCATAAGAAAAACTTTCAAGTATGGTACACGATCTGGCTCAGTTCAGTTTACCGGGCGATCTCGGGTTCTGTGCAGAATATGTGCTTATTGCTTTGGTCTGGCGCTAGGCGGGAAACTCTTCGGATTATTAAAAAAGATGTGACAGATCGAGCTGATTCAGCCCTTGGGTGCAGGACTGAAAAGTTATGATACAATCAGCCCCTGACAGTCACTTTTGTGTCCATTCATAAAAGGCCACGTAGTTACGAAAAAGGTTTAAAAGGGCGATTTAACAGAACTTCATCAACACTATAAATAAGTAGGAGTTACAGATACGAAATCATGACACTGAAAGCTTTCTTTTATGCGTTTTTTTGGATAAGGTTGGGCAGCGAAGGAATCCCTTTGCAACGGTCTGTTTTCTTTGTCATGGGAAAACGTAACAATTAACAAATTTGAGTAACTCATAGTCTGGAGACAGGCCGGCTTGTTGGGCGACTGGGGACACGCGGAAGTTTGTGTAGTTTGAATGAATTCGATTTTAAATTCGACTTAGAGTAGGAAAAGCAACTAATATATTATTCAACTAGACGACACCTAACTAGCCGTAATTTTGAGCTTTCCTGTGTTGCTTGCTTTCAATTTCTCTATAAAATGAACCCTTTAAACTGCCACGGTTAAAAAATAAATTCATTTGCTTTAGACTAATTTTGATTTCTTAGTTTAAAAGAATTGAAAAGTTAAAAAAACTAGAATCATCTCAGTGCAATGTTTGCCAATATCGATTAACATTTTCGCTATCTATTTGTGTAAATAAAGTTGATGTAAGCATATGTTGGAGACATTTTACTAAAACTTTGAGCAGGTTACTTTGCATTAATCCCATTCAAACGAGCTCTCTTTTAATGAAAGTGTCAAAGCGTCCAAATTTTACGTTCAACGGCGAATCGCATGATGAATTTCATAACGGTAGCCAAGCCCTTCAATAGGCCTTTTAGTGCCGGTCCAATTGGCTTCATTGCTCTAGGATTTGTCTCCAGTATTCTTCGCGCGTTTATGCACGACATAATCCCTGAGTAAAGCCGAATACTTGTAACAAATAGAAATCCAGAATCCTTCTTAACAACGAATCTGACAAATGGCGAACAATAATTGCCGTGGATCGGTGAAAAAGATGCCATTCTTCTAATAAAAGCTAATCTACTTTGTGATGGAAAGTCCCTGCCTGCTTGCCTGACAACAGTGTTGAAAGTTTTAGACAATATCATCTTCGTAAATCGATTGCCTGCGAGTCATTTGCCGGAGTGTAATTCAAATAAGTGAAAAGCAAATTCATTTTGAAACAGAAAACTTCGTTGCAGTTGTCGCTAAACATTTCATTTCGATAATTGCAGACTACGGAAAGGGGAATGTAGCCAATTTCTACAGCCAAACACTGAGATATCAGTTTTAGGGTACCCAAATACAAACTCAAACATGCAGCTTTATATTCGAAGCAAAAGCGCAAATATTGATTTTCGTAAGGATTCTGAGCAACTGGCTATTAGAATCTTTTTATGGAAACCTTACCAAAGGTCTACATAGAATTTACAAAAAAACTGGAAAATGTAACGATATGCGGATTGTCCTTGAGCACGTGTTTGCATAGTGTTTACATTTGGCCTAAATAATTCCACACGCTTTGGCTGTCGCCCGTGAACCGTGGATGCTGAAAATGGCGCTATCCTCACCCATAAGTAGTTTTGATGATCCGAGTTGAGAAGACAGCTAGGGTTTCAGATTTAACAAATACTTTTACGTTTCTCATCTACTAAATAAAAAAGTTTCAAATACGTTTTGAAATTACTGTTGTCATGCTTTCAATCCAGATAGAATGATAAACTGACGGGAAATAACTTAAAAATGGAAATGGTTCAATTACCTTTGGCTATGGGGCACAGAGCACTCCATGATGTCACTGGGCCCAGACTGAAATATTGGCCTATTGAGAGTTCCATACAAAACAACGGCATGCCGCACAATAAAAGCATTGTAAAATACGGAACGAGGAAAGCGCCACCACCATTTTGAAAGGCCAGATATGGAAACCTCCAGACATTGCCCAAGCCAACAGCGTATCCTATCGATGCAAGAATGAATTCAATTTTTTTACTCCATGTTTCGCGTTCAGGGATTTGCTCATCTGAATTGAGTAGTCCCATATGTCCATTCTCTTGCGTTTCAGCGGCGTCGTCATTTTTGACTTCTTTCAAGGAGACTTTACTCAACTGGACCGCTTCCGAGTTTGATTTAAGAGGTGCATCAATTGCCTTGTTGGTCTGATTGCCCATTCTAAAAGATGTGATATTTATACTTATGGTAATATATACCCCGAAAATCAAGGACTATATGATCAAGCTACCATTCACCGTGTTTCTCCATGACTCCTACATAAGAGGTCGAGGACATCCGAAGCATATTAAGCGCCTTAGCTTCAAAAACTCATAAAATATTAATTAGTATGGTGCATTCGATGGATGCAATATCTTTTTAGTAAACTCACGATCCTTTAGACATCACCTGCTATACTTCCCTGAACGGCTATTCGCGTTTCACAATAATCGCACCTCTCTACAGATAGCAGTATGATATTTCTTTTGTCTCAATCACGTGGTCACCTGACCGCAAACAGCGCAAGTAAATTAGCCTCGATTCCGATAATTTCATTCATCCTTCAAAAACTACGAAACCCCTGTCTTATTTAGCTGTGTCAAATTTCCGTTTGAGGGCACATTTTAGTAAATTATGATGTTAAAAAATGATAACTAAACTATACAGAAGTGAAGTATATGGCTTGTTTAGTAGATCGAGAATAGTCCTAGCCATCCCGGAATAGATTGATACCCACTAAAGTATATACTTAAACTTAATTCATCACTATAAAATGCTTAACATGATTTAGCTACAATCAGGGTCGTCACGTGAGGCGGGGGAAAATGGGATTGTAGTTCACTCCCCCCCCTCAACCACGCAAATAGGACTCTCCCGCGGGGCATAACTGATTTTTTCTACCAACAGATCTGGTTTGTTGTTTTTCTTATATAATTGTAGCACAAAGTACGTTACAATTTTCTTTTTAATAAGAAACTGGCTATAAGAAACGAGACCTGAACAGTAACAAAAATTAAGGAACTTCAGTAATGGAAGGACAAAAATTAAGAAACCATTAAATCGTGATAAATCTGAGAACAAAGAAATTTTGTAAAACCCAAGAACATGATTGCCCTGAAACGCAAGGGATGAAAATATACTTCCTACATCTAAATACAGCATCAAAACGGAAATGAATCTCTTGACGTGATAAAAAAGGTCATGACATCATAATTAAGAAACTCTTAAGAAACAATGAGTATTGAAATTTCCAGAACATTAAGAAAGTTTAGTACTCAACATCGACCTTTGCTTCTTATAAAAAAATAAGTGTATGATTGGAATTGTCTGTTACAAAATTAAAATGATACAGACGACCAGTGACGCTAAATAGGCATTGCCTTTTTTAGCAACAAATCAATTAATTACAAGATACGTCATGTTAGTTGTTAAGATAAAATAATTAATAACAATAAAGATTACATTACAAGGAAAAACATAAGATATTATATAAGATCAGCTGATGGACACATGGAAAAAACTCATGAAGGAGCTATCAGAGCCATGTGCCCAATTTGACGCGAAATGACGATAATTTAAAATTAGTTTTGTGCGAATAATAACAGTAAGAATAAAAAACAATTTAAAAAAGAAAAAGCACAAATCAAATAATAATGGTTTAAAATATGCACAAATAATTTAATTATGCTAGAATGGGAATAAATAGGATTAAAGGTTTTCTAGGAGGTAATTTTCCATGTTTCTTTTTAGTGGCAGCATTTTTCAAAACTAGAGGCAATGAATTCCATAATTTAACACCATCAAATTTAAGGAAGTTTTTTTTAAAATTTGTGAAAATCAATTGAAGAGAAAAACCAAGGCTAGAAGATTGTCTGGTATTGTAATGATGAAGATTTTTTGTTTTTAGAAATTCTGCTCCTAAAGTAGAGGAGCTAGCATCTTTATTTTGAACTATTTGGAACATTATAAGAATCATTTTAGTTACTTTCATCAAGATTAGCTATTGTAACGCTGACCTCCTTCGGGGCTACTGGGTGAAACATGCAATTTACATTTGGATTTGTCAAATAATCATTAAAATCCTTTATAGATGGCTTCATCTTTTCAATTAGTTTCTGTGCAACTGAAATGAAATAATGATTAAATGAATTAGCGACCATGTTGTTATCAGATGTAAATGTTCCATTTATCAGTAGATTATGTTTTAGGTTATAACTATTATTGTTTGTTGCATTTATTAATTTTTCACTCCAGACCAGAGTTTCTTGCTATTCTTTTGATATTTTTCGAAATATGCACTAAAGTAGGTCTTTATCCTTTTTCTTATAAGGTGGTTAATTTAATCTCTGTAGTTCTTGTATTTTTTAAATATACAGGGTTTTTCGTTTTTAGAAATTTCTTAAAATATCTTTATTTAATTGAGATGGATTTTAAAATTCCTTTGGTGATTCCAGGTTTTAACTTTTGTTTATGTGCTTTCTTTGATACTGATTTTAAGGGGACGTGTTTATTAATTGTGTTGAGCAAGTTTTCATGAAATAAGTCGAGCATCCTTTATTTGCCGAAAAGTTTGAAAGTTCACCAAAGAAGCACCCCTAAATGGCAAAAAACTCCTCGTTTTTAGATGAAACATTTATAACTTGTTAGGGTTTGTGAATCAGCTGTGTTGCGTGATGTATCTGTGATCAATCGTTATCTTGTTGTCAGGTATGGGGTCATCCATAAAGTACGTACGCACTCAGGGGGAGGGGGGGAGTCGATCAAAAATCGTACGCTTGCATACAAGGGGGAGGGGGTGTAATGGGTATTTAGTAATACGCTTAAAAAATTTCTAAAAGTGAAATTTGCGCCTTGCAAGCTTGCTCATTCATTGTTCATATGGCAGAGATTTTAATGAGAAGTTTGTTGCATATTTTCATCCTACCTAAAATCTGCTCTGTTTGATGAACTTCCGATGAAAACTATGTGAAAGGCTTTGCCTTTTAGAAAGCTAAATACAATAAGTTAAATGTTAAAGAATCTGCTTCGATGTGCTTCACATGATTACATGAATTAGACAACTGCATTAACATATATTATAACAAGGAATGGTCAGTATGGACAATTCCCTGAATTCCCCTGGAAACTCTCAATTATTTGTATTATACTATGAAACGGGAGGGGGGGGGGGCAAAAAAAGATATAAGCATACGCAGTGTTTACAAAAGCGGGGATATGCGAAAAGCGTACATGTGCGTACAAGGGGGAGGGAGGGTCTAAAAATGGCTCTCAAACTGCGTACGTACTATATTGATGACCCCTATCTATTGTTTTACGTCGATGTGAAGTTTCTGTCATTATGATTAGTCTCTGTTGGTTGTCGCCTGTAATTATATTCAATGTGTTGTGTAATAATAGTTAGTCTTGTCTTGAATCTGATTGAAAAACTCACACTCAACTTTTGACCAATTTTTAAGCTCGTCTTCCCATAAAATTGTATTTAAAACATGAGAGCGTAAAGGCAATGACTGTTCTTATTTTTTAAGGGTGTCGCAGTGCAATCGTTACTTATTGTGCTCAAAGGGAATGTTCTATCCCTAATTGCCAACAAAGTGAGTGACTAATTCTATATTTGCCATCAAGATTGCAAATTCAGAGACAAAGCATCCCTAGATGGCAAAGAACTTTTCGTTTTTGAGATGGAATTTTAAAAGGGGGTTTCGAAAAAATCGCGTTTTACAGTACCTTGGGATCAGCTTTTTGGTAATTTGTTCTTAAACTTTGATCAATTTTAAGACTTGTATTCTTAAAAAAGGTTTCTTATAAAAAAGAGAATGTAAATGCAACCAGAGATTGTTTTGTTTGAGAGTCACCAAGATCAACCATAAACAAAAGAGACTTACTGGTTATGTCTGTAGAATCGGGTATTTTTGAAAACCTAGATACCGAAATGCTTTTCAAGGTTATCTACTAATATTTATCTATCTTGTTTATCAATACACAGGCTCGTTTGTGACCCCCCCTCCCTTCAACCCCCCGCTCTGACTACGACACTGATTGGAAAAAATAAGTAGATTGATCTCAAGTTAAAAACCAATTACCTTTGCAGCAACAAATGATACAACCTGTAAGAAAAGCCAGGTACCTCGACTGAGTTCAGCTTGTATACGATCAGAATTAAGGATGCTGTTATAGGAAACGCTTAGGGCTGCCGTGGAGGGAGGGAGCCCGGGGGTCCTTGTTAAAATGCAGAGTTCCAAAGAAGCAAGCGTGTGTTGGGTATGTTTGTTGGGCAAATTTATGCTGATATAGATTTTCTTGGACTTTTTGTCCTATCAGCCTTTTTGACTCGGTGAATAGCTTAAAAGATTTCATATACACAACAGAGAATTTTTAACACAAATGCAAGTATGTTTGGTGTGGTTATGGGGTGTGGCTTTTAGATCTTTCCTTCTTGTTTCCATTGGTGCATCCAAAAAACTCTACCATCACCAACACTTCATTCCTCCACAATTCCTCTCTAATCCTCGACTAAATCACGTCAAGTATGATAACCCGATGAAGTGGTTTTGGGGAGTAACCATTGAAGAAATTCGTGATTTGAAGGAAGGACTTACAAAGCTAGTAATGCTTGTTTATTAATTATTTCCAAGTGGCAGTTAACGAGAAATACTCTAATAGAAATTACAGCACAGTAGGGTTGGCTTGATTAAAAACAGCAAATGTCAAATATAGTTCGTGAGAAATTGCCAATCTATGTTATTGGTAAAGCAACAAAACCACGGTGCTTTCCAGGGATTAGAAGTCTGTCATGTCACTGCAGAGAACAGAAGATAAGTTGTATGGGTGACTTGCTTTTTGAAGACTGGGTGAGGGAAATGTAAAGAAAGTTTGAAGTGGGCATATATCCATAAATATAGTCAACAACTGGCTATTTATATTTCATAACGTAGAGCTTTCGATCTATGTTCTGACGCTTTATGCTCTGAAGAGCGGCAGGCAAAAAGCTTTAGCAACATGTATCAAATTTTTGCTTTTTTTAAAGCCATTTATTAAGTTTGAAGTAGAAAGAAGAAAAATTGCTGCTAATGTAGGCATCTGTCATTCATATCCTATTTCGTAGTATCTATCTTCTTACTTATCAATGTTTTTGTCAAGGCCCCCTGAAAAGCAGTTCTCGTGGACTGACGGGGCTACCCTGCCTAAATAATTAAAAATGTAGTGTAAATGTAATGTAATGTATATCCTCAGGCTGATGATCTGATAGCTCAGCGGTTATGATCGCGGACTTAACATCCAAGGGTCTGGGCCTCAAGTCCCTGGCATGATCAAATCTTCACCCAGAGAGAGAGGAGTGGCCAGTTCTCTGCAATTCCAGACGTTTGAATCACCAGATGTGGTCACATCGAGAGAAAGGACGAGGGCACTGCTCGACAAGTATAGCTTTTAAGTGTCCTTAAATCTACCTTCGGCTGTCAGGTAGAAACCATTAAAAAAATTCAATGGACCAAGGGGGAGGCTTTTCACAATTTGAAGCAAAATGTAGTTGAAGAGGGCAAAATTTGAGGCAGCTGATAAAATTTTTTAACAAGGTTGAATTGCAAATATCAATAAGCGACGTTGTTAGAGTCGTGTTATCAAAATTGAAAATAAACAATTAACTAGGCTGCCTGAATCCAATACTTTTCAGCCCCCTAGTCTCCATGTCTATCTTCAAAAAAATGACACCTAGCGTCCACTCTGATTAATTCAAACGTGTATTTCAAAATTTTAGTTATTTGAACAAAATTTCCTGGTCCCTTGAATATCTCCTACAAAGTCCTTGGTTTACCTCGATAATCAAAATCTCAAATATTCGAGCTCCAAAAACTGACGCTATTGTAATTTCTGGCGGTTTTAGATCATTCCCTACCCCCCCCCCCCCCGATTTCCTTCATCATTTGGGAAATGATTACTGAGTTTAAGAAATCTTAGCCTGGCCTGTGCACAGCTCCGAAAAACTAATGGCATCCTTAGTTTTATGTTGCGTCCATATTAAGAGACCAAAGAAGTTGACATAAAATGTATTTTATCCATATGGAAAAATCTTCAGTTGTCCCTATATCAACTATATCTCATAAATCTCTCATTAATTGAACATTTTGTAGTTCGAACATTTTGACGATCCCCCAGACAGTTTGAATTACACAGAGCTGACGGTATGATTTAAGCTTTGTGTTGTCAGAAATCCAAAATGAGGTTTGAAAAGAGGTGTTAGTGCAAAGTAAAGCTACAGAAATTTTTGAGGAAATGTGCGGGTAAAAAAGCTTTAGGCCTTTCTAGGGTTGGGTTTGCGGGAAAGGAAAGCTACACACATTTCTGAGGAAAGGTTTGCGGGAAAATTTAGGTTATTTTGCGGATATCAGATTAAAATATGTTTCACCTTTATAGAAAGGGAGCCTTTCCCACAAGTCAAGAAATAAATGGGTCTTAAGAGCTCATACTTAAACTTCCCAGCTGAGTGAAGTGAATGCATTTCCCCTTTTCAAAGCTCGAGTAGTAATAAGGGTGCTTATAAGAACATATATGACTTGTACCTTTAAGATACTGTTCAAGACAGTTATGAATACGTCGAATTAAGTAAATTTTCTTCGTAAAAAAATTCATTTATTTGTTGCAAAAATAAAAGAGGTGCGGTGAAGTTCTTCATCGACAGGTCCGTCTAGAGTCAATGATGAAATCTGCCTGCTTTGTATTTTTCTCGAGCATAGACTCGGGCAAAACCCCCCAGCTCGGGAAGTTGAAGTTTGCAAAGTCAGGCAGGGGAGAGCTAGAGAGGGAAACTGGTTCCTAGAAAAATGGAATCCCCTCTACAAGTTCTTAAGAGGGAACCAGTAAAACAATGAGCGCTTTACTAAAAAGAGGACGTACCTCCCTTGACTCCGGTTCGCTAACCTCTATGTTTCATGTGCTACAGTCGACGTTCTTTTGAACAACCACTTTTCTGCTCGTTATTTTTCAGTTTGCTAGGCTACTAGCCTGAGTTCCAGGCCCCTGACCATAAGTATCGGTAGTAAGTAAGGCTCGGGCTATTAAACTATTAGATAGCTTGTCTGTAAAAGTCCTCGACTGAGCTTTTGCTTTTTGAAGTCAAACAATAAAAGGTGCGCAATTTTAGTGCTATTTCCAGTTTCACCTGGATGCATTTAGGATTCAGTTTGGATTTTCAGTAACTTGTGTGCGTTTTAAGGTAGCTTCAAGCTAGGAGCACAGGGCCCTCACATGTGAAGAAAAACAATGACAAAATTGACAATACCAATACCAATCAAAACTTTATTGCCACTATATCTGTATCTTAAATTACATGATGCCACAAAGGGTCGATTGTTTCTGCTAAAAGCTGTCCCAACTTCCCTTCTGGCAATGAGACAATAGTTTTCTGGATCGTTACCCTGGGTACCAGACTCACTATATAAAATAATGGAGAGTCTGGTCTAGTGCGCCCCATTCTCGTTCTGGTTACAGAATATTCTGTGTTCTGGTGAACTTACTTGAAAGAACTGAAGTCTAACAGACTAGGCCTGTGAAACAAGACTGTCGGATAAATAAAAAAGAAGTCAGAGAAGTTTTGTGAAATTTTAAAGCAAATGTATTTCATATAGTTCTGTAAAGTCGACATTATTAATACAGTGATAATAGACTTTTCTGCCTCAAGATTCCAATCCAATCAGGTTTAAAACGCCATTTGGCAGCAAAAAACATGTGCGAAGCATGAAATTAAAATTAGCACAATGCAGTTATTAAATGTTAATCATTATTGAATTTTGTATACAACTTAAAATAAGTCTTTTGTAATTTTCCTCACAAATTGTGTGTACTTTCAAAGTCTACTTCCTCACTGTGAAGGCAGCGCGCTTCACTGTGAAGGCACCGCGGCGGTTAGAATCATCACGTTGGAAGTTCACCACAGCAAATATGGCCAATACGACAAGCGAAGCCCCGTATGCCGGTCGAAATATTAGCCATAACTGATTTACTTGTGTTTATTGTTGTTTGATCTCGGCGCCTTGTGGTGTTTCTTATTTACTGCATTTCACTACAAGGCCTAATTTCTTTGCAATGAGAGGAACAGCCTGAAATATCAGAGACTTTCCAAAGCCAGTTGGCAGCATGGCGAAGGTGTCTCTTCTCTCTACAAACAAGGCTTTCAATGCTGTTCTGTGTTAAGTTCCACAACATGCGAAAAATATTCTTTGAGTACAGTTTTAACAGCATCTTCAAACTCAATCGTTTTGGTTGCTAGCATTTTTTAATGTTGTGTTCTGTTCAATGTTTTACACCAGGGCTTAGTTTATTGTTTCGCTGTGACCTTTGAACGTACAGAAATCTGTACACTCGCTCCTGATTGGTTAATATCAGCACACCAGAACATACCAGAATGGGGCGCACTAGACAAGACTCTCTATTTTATTTTATATATATAGTGAGTCTGGTACCCAGGGTACTGGATCGTTGGCTTGCTGACGATGTTGAGTTATCATCATTTTGTGGCCGCAAGCAATAGAAATCGGCACACTAATCACAGGGAAATGGGTTAATAGCAAAAAAGTTACGGAAAAGCGTCTATATATATTTACACATATATATGCATTCCCCGCGACCCACTACATAGTGTACTCATTTTTCGTACACAAAAATTGGGCGTCGGCCCATTCTCACGTACAAACTTATAACACTTTGGGGCGTAACGATAAAAGGCACTTTGACACGTACTATGCCTTGGGACTGGCACACATGGCACATGATTTAGCAGACCCTCATTCAAGATACTAGCTACAGCATTTTATGCCTGTCTTTCAAACATTTTTTGGTGGTGATATTCTGTTGACCGCTGGTTTTAAGCGCAGACTCTGCTCAAACCAGTTCTATTGCGTACAAGACTTTTTCTTCATCTTTCAAAGATGCGGACTAAAAAAACATTAACAACATATCTTAGTGTCCCTCCTGCCGGTGTTTTCAACTTTATTTTGCATGTCAATGCTGCCATACATCTAGACAAAAATGCCAGCTTCAAGACGTGCTAGCACAGGCATTGATCCCTGTTTCTTTCGACACCAGGGACCTTCTTATTCAACGTGTTACTGGCTTTAATTGCTAGTGTTACTGGCAGTATTAGATACTCGAGGATACCGTATTGTAGACCGATGCGGTGGCGAAGAAAAAGTAGGGGCAGAGAAAGGAGATTCCTTTCAAATAAGTATTTCGGAACATAGGTAATGGAAATAAAATTCTCTTCTGTTCTAATCAATTTGGATGGAAAGCCATGATAGCAAGGATAAATGTGTTAGCCATGCCGTCACCTATTCACCCTCTTGTTTGATGAATTTGGAACTTGCGGCAGAGCAAACATTTGCGTGTTCTTGCTATCAAGCTTCTCACATACTTCCCTGTGGCTTAGACAGCCACAAAAAACTTTGATTTCTCTATGTAAAGCTCAGTTGCTGTCGGCATAAAAGTAGAAAATGGCATACGAAAGTCAACGGTTGTGGGTCAGAAAAACGTATACTTAAGATTGTAGATAGATTAAACTTTTTATCCAAAGAATGAAGTGCAAAGTCTTGAGGATAAGATTTTGCTTGAGAGAAAGAAAAGAAATAAAATGTATCAGCTGTACTGTATATGATCAAACCAAGTGAAGTGACACAATCTAGCATGGAACAGATGTCGCCTTGGTCCCATTCCAGGAACTCCAACGAAATAATCAAATATTCAGTTATAAAACAGGAGCTCCTTGATAACATCTCTTGAACACCCGCTACACGGTGCCGAAACCGCAATTATTTTCATCTGTTTTCAAATAAATCTGCGTCCACACTAGGAGCGTTTTGAAAAACATCTCCGTTTTAATTTGCGTTCCACACGCAAAGCAAAATGAACACTCTCCAAATTCGACCAAGAGCATGCGCAAATAACTTAGCGCTAATTTATCATTTATTTTTTGCTTCTTCTGCGCAGCAATGATAATTTCCAATTTGCCAAAAATCACAAAAAAGTACAAAGCAAAGAAATCCTCAGAAAAATGACTATTGAGTCGTTCTTTGAACATACAACGAGACAGAGTATTACTGAAAGGAAATTATAATAACAAGTTGAAATAAAATGACATTTCGAAGACTTGAAGATGCAGATTACAGCTGCAAGCCATCAGACTTGACAACGGAGATATCATCAAATCAAAACAGCTATTTCGTTTGGAAATTGTTTGCGTTGTGTGTTGCGTTAACGTTTTCGAAAAGTTGCTTTTTCGCCGTCCACACGTGAGCGTAAATACATTCTCAATAGCATCCAAAACCGTGTGTACGGGAGGTCAAGCATGCGCAATCTCTAACGTGCTTTAGGCGAAAATAGAAAAAGATTGGTGGTTTCCAAAGTCTGACAGGGCCTTTTTGAATTGCTTAAACAGCTTTTCTGCTAGGCATTTCGTAATTTTTAACATAAATGTTTTAAAAGGAATAGCGCAAGATTTTTTTTAATGTGGACAAGCACTGAACAAATTTGACTTTAAATAGCATTCAAAAGCATTGATGACTAGAATAAAAAGATTACCCTGAAAGTTGCCTTCATTAATAATGGTTTGAGAAAGTTAAATCTGCTTTGTAAAAGAGGCGAAAAATAAGCCACAGTTGCGCAAAAGCCTGGTTTTTAAGCACAATACGAAAGGACTGCGGTTTGACATTGTAATGGATTTGTCATAAAGCCATGGAACCAAATCCATAATTTAGGAAAGGTGATTACAATCAGCTCTTTCTTCTATGGATATCCATAAGGTATGATTGCAACGCACTGTTCCTATAGGCAGGCAGGTGCAACTGTAAAGCCGAAAGGAAGAAGACTTTTAACATTTGCTTTACAGCCAGCGTAAACAAGTTTTCAAACTTATCCCAACAATCAAAGTATCATTTAAATATAGAATCAACATTTTGACTTGCCTTCTTGTCTCGTTTGAAAGAAAAAGCTTCTTGACTTGCGCCCACAAGCGGCAAAACTAGTATTGCCAATGTAATCAAGAAGAAATTTGATGCTGCTATCATTCCCTAGATGCTGCTAGCTAGATGCTGCTAGCTAGATGCTGTTGGCTAGATGCCGATTGACTTGAGTGAATGACCACAGTGAAACGAGTGAGTGATCAGATTGCGTATAGAATAAATACTACGACACAGAATAGAATACGATGGGAAAACATCAGTATTACATCAGAATGGAATCAACAACCCAATCGTCAATCACAACACACTAAACAATATTATAACAATGCTAATTAACATCTCTCAAAGTAGAATGAATGCGCAGACAGTTGTCTCGCTTCTAGAGGTGTATATAAGAAAAATTTTGAAAAGAAAAATATCTTGACCTTCTTCCTTCTTCTAAAAGTAATCACCTAATTATCCTTATGAAATGACTGTCTGAGTTTTTCTATTTTGTAAATTTGCTGACTTCATATGACTCAAGCCTTGCTCTAAGCAGAATGAAGGTGCCTCTTAATAACCAGGAGGCGCTCTATTTTAAATCTCTATTTCTAAAAATATCTTCAAATTTATTACAGTACTTAGTCTGGTTTAGAACAGCGAACCATAAATTGGCAGTAGAAACAGGCAGATGGGGCAAAATAAGTTATGATCAAAGAATATGTAATATTTGTTCATCCAACGAAATTATGGATGCGTTCCAATTTTGTATGATATGTAATAAATAAGATATATTAAGATATATATGAAATGATATATTCATATTTTGTTAAATACCCGTCTATCCTGAAACATCAAATATTGATGACCAAGACAGACAACAATAAAAGACTCTGGGCCAATATTGCAAAACTTATATAATAAATTTTTAGGTACCAAAAACAAATGCAGATCACCTCCTGTGAAGCAGATTTAGTTCTTTTCTGCAGTTGTTGCTTCTCTTTCCTTGTTTGCTTTGGTTAAATTTACATAAATTTTAATAGTTGTCGCTAAACCATGCTTGTACTGTTACTTGTTGTTGTTGTTAATTAATTAATTTTCCTTTTTTCCACTGTTTGCGTAAAAAGCTCTAATTTGTCATTTAGATGTAGACCCTGTTTACACGGGAGAAACGGGATCGATCCGTAAATTTCGTTCGCGTTTACACGGGATCGATCCCAGTTCGGCCCTTAGGGAGGAACGCACATGCGTATTGCTTAGGTCATTAGCAACATAAAGAAAAATAGCGTTGATAGCAGCGACAAATTTGTAGGAAGATTGACAATAAAATGGCTTCTAATTCGTAAAGTGGTAACAAAAATGTTTATTTGGAGCGACAAATAAACGGCCCTACTCCTGAAGATCACGCTGGAGTACAAAACTTCGAAGTTAGACGATGGCCAGGACTGGGAGCCTATTCGTTCTAAGTATGAGGACATCTATAAAAACTTTATAGCGGCCTACCCAAATCAAAAAGAAGAGGGTGAAGGGTTTCCAACAGGCGACGCTGCCTCAATCTATGTCGAGAATAAATCATTCCCATAAGTTGAAGCCTGTTCGCTAAATTTGTTAATAAAGTTGTAAAATATTCCTCCATATTGTTTTGTTTTTCTCTTCTGGTGGGCGAAAAACGAAAAAGCGCGCAAAATCTGATAGAAAAAAGCTCAAAGCATCATTTTAAAGCACCTCCAGTTGGATAATTTATAAGGCTCGTTTCCTATCCGTGCTAATTTGGTATTGATCCCATCGATCCTAAACTGGAACGCTTTCCAAAGCGAACCCAAATTAGCACGGATAGCGGTTCGATCCCGTGTAAACGGAAGGCCAATCCGTCCCAGCCTGGATCGATCCCGTGTAAACAGGGTCGTAAAGAGCTTTTATAAGTTCCAGATGCTGTTTTGACTGAGTTCCATCCGTGTTCCAAACAAAAAGTTTATTCAATTTATTCACTTCCGAGGCACAAAACGTTTATTTCCGAGTTCTAGGATCGACTGCTGTTGTCCTCCACAGCGTCTGGAAAATCGTTTTCAAATCACGACAGAGAAGAAACTGGCAATTTTAAGATTTTGTAGAGACTGTGATAAAACTAAGAATTTTTAGGTTTCAGTTTTTTAATTTAGATATTACTTGTTTCAGGCAACACTATTTTTAGCTGTACGTTTGAAAACTGACTGAGTTCTGTGCACAAAGGAATTACTCTGGATCCGCCTCTGATATTTGCAAGGGATTTGTACAACAGCCAGTAAATGACTGGCTACCTATTGTTTCTGTTGTGTTTCGACGTTGTCGAACAGCAAAACATTGAATTCAAAATGGCGGCTTCAGATGTCTTATTTTCGCGACCCTCGCAGCATTCTAGCAGATTATTAAGCGTTTGAGATAAAACCAGGAAATATCGTAAAATTTCCAGGATTATCAGCTACCTTTGCTTCAAAATGCAGTCTGATGGCACGGAGGACCTATGCTTAGACGGAGCACCATATTTTGATGAATAGGCTGGTGTCTATATATATATATATATATATGACGACTTTGTATATTTGAAAGAAACATAATTTCGACGTTTCTAGCATTACTCTTCGTCAGGTTTTGTTTTCTCTATCATAGTTGCGCATAATTCATCGACTGTACAACACGTTGAACAACATTTATTATTAATAAATATGCATTTGCAATTAATTAATTTGCTACTGGGAAAGCAAATTAGACAATGCTAGAGACATCGAAAACCTTGCAACTTTAGAATACATTTTGAACGTTGGGAATCAAATCAACCTATCAGTACCTTTTACGGCAAAATTTTGCTATAATTTCAAAGCACAATTTTCATTGAAGATATTACAAACCATTGAAGTGCTTGATCTTTTTTGATTAATGAAGCCTTAATGAGATCTTCACTTGCAAATTCGTTTTTAGGACAAAATGAGTCAGCATTGGGCGAGTTTCCTTTTCGTCACGACTTTCTATGGCCAATAGATACTCGAGATTAGCTGAAAAATTCTTGCATCTGCTTCAAAAATAAATGGGATTTTGTAGCATTATTATGCAAACTTAATGACCACAACCCATCCTTACACTTTTTAAGGTTTTAAAGAAAATTCGAGATCGACCCAATCGCCTAGAGTGATTAAGGTTTATATCGAAATGAATCTATTCTATTTCTACATTTCAACAACACCATGCGCTTCTATGCGGCAAAAGTATGCGTGACTTTTTAGAAATACATGTCCTTCAAAACATCCAAGCAAAATACAATATGGCTTCCACTAACGCCGCTTTTGCTGGCCGTCAAATTAAGAGACAGAATTCAGGACTGGACCCTTTTCTGATTTTGTTCCAGAGCTGATTTTCATAAAGGTATGATGGAGAGGGTCTGTGTTCTTTGCGACAACATTGAATGGGCCTTCGGTGTCATATTCTTGACAAACAAACTTTTAGGAGGCCGAAAAATCATTTTCTGCACCTGTTTTGCTACGGTAACAAAAGAGTCGAGAAGGTAGCTAGCTATCAATTTACTCGACTGTTAATAAATTATTCATTTTTTGATTCTTCTGTGCTTGTCAAGTAGATACGCAATATTGTGGCGTGTCAAAGAAAAGTTTTGATCAATGTGTTTGTGCGGGAACTAATTGGGCGACAGCTGGATATTCAGTTTGTCAACAAAACTCATGTTGTATTGAAGAGTTAGTCAAAGATAATACAACTGCTTTATAAGTTCTTTGAAGCAATATATCCGTTCAGCTGTTCTCGGCACGAATAAAAACCTTGGTTTCGAGCATGAAACTCCCAAAATGATTATAATGCTTGGTTCGTTTTCTTTTCCATCTGCCCGGTTTGTGCATTATTAATCTTCCACTAGATAGCCTTAGCACTTCATCTTAAACGGCTAGTTTGAAGTCTGAGACCCCGTTTACACTGTCCCGGGACAATTTTGTACCGTTACGGTTCGCAAGTGTTTACACTGTCGCGGTTCCAAATTGTTCCGTTTAGCCGTTCCGTTTACACTGTACCGGTACGACCTTAATTTAATGGTAGAACATTGTTTAGAAGAAGCTGTATTTAGTCAACCAAGGCTTTTATTTTGCCGCTGAAGTCAACAATCGAATTTTTATTGTGAGTTAAAATGGAGCGGAAGGCCGATTAAAACTTTACTTGGACGAAAGACAAGGTGGCTTTAATTTTCAGTGTTATTTTAGACTACAAAACTGCCAAGTCCAATCAAGGCTTGGACTGGGAAACACTACAAGCCTTTTCTGTGGTCGTCTTTTCTTCAGAATTTCCTTTTCTTCAGAATTTGAGAACGTAGTTACGCCACAATCAAAGCCTCGATTACCTGAAACAGCCATACAAAAGACCTCTTTGTGAATCCGTGACAAAATCGTCTCGGATAGGTGTTTACACTGTCCCGTTCAAAAACGGAACCGTGACGGTACAAAATTCGTTCGCTTTCAAAGCAGGGTCAAAACTGTTCCGGATAGCAGAGCAAAATCGTCACGGTTCCACAGTGCTAGTGTAAACGCAAGGGCGAACCGCGACAGTTTTGTCACGGTTCCAAACTTGCACGGGACAGTGTAAACGGGGTCTGACTCAACTTTGTGTAACCTAAGCAGAATAATCTCCTAGTATAACAAGCCTTCCAAGCGGCAAAGTCCTTCAGTACTCAACGATGACAACATTCTGCAAAAGCCTATGCATATATGAATGCGAAACTTTAACATATTACAGAATGTCATGTATCAAAGTATCACGTGGTTTTTAACATCAGACCGGCAGCTGCGTCGAATCATCTTCTTACACAATGAATGGTTGGTTTCGCAATCAGAACGTGTTTCATTTCTCGACAGTAATCCACATATGAAAAAATCGCAGGTTTATGAATTAGAATACACCGAAAGTCAAATGATTGGTAGAAAAAAGGTCTTTAGATAGCCATCTTAGTAAGCCAAAGATAGGGAAATTAGTTTTACTTCAAATAATAACCTAAGGCAAATCTAATGCACGATTAGACCTCTCATTTTCCAGTTTGATTGATTTTAAGTTGATAAAAACAATGGGCAACGGCAAATGTTCGACCTACCTTCCCAAACAAGTACCCAGTCTGGCTATGAATCGATACATCAATTTTGAAGCCATCCTCCATCTTTTCTTTTTCGTCCTTTTTTCTTGAGTTCCTTTAGCTGGTGCTATATGTGAGTTGCTATATCTGTAGCTGAAAAAACGTTCAGGTAATTTTTCTTTTTCTTTAGTATCACCATTCTTTAGCCAAAGAGCTAACGAGTTCGTTTCCTTTCATAAGACAAGGATTTTTCCCCAAATTGATTCTCCTATTGTAAAATCGTGTTTCGTTTTCTTATCCTTGAAACAGAGTTTTATTTACATTAAACCAAAACCTACTGCCTACGCAAGACTTTTAGAATCATTAAATAAATTATGAAAGAAGGTAACAGTGTTGCTTTATGTTATATCATATTGTGTATTATACAACAAACATAAAGTGCTTATCAAATAAACACCTGTTCGAGAACATTATAACTAAATATTGCACAATAAGGATTATATAAGAATCTTATCTCAAATTTTTTAAATATGCACGTTTTGCTGATTACAGTAAAAAACAACATGGTAGAAAAAGTGGAGCAATGCATTGTCTGTGGATTTTTCAAAATCCTCGGGTTTCCCTTTGTAAAGTTTGCACAAAAAGCGTAAACATTTGACATAGAGGTTATCTGTAGAAACACAGTGAAAATCAAAGCTGGTGCATCATGGTAGATTCTCCTGTAATCCAGATGATACACAAACAAGGATTTGATTCCTTAATTTTTGTCAATTCCAGGATAACACCAAACTTGTATGAAACAATCCGAGATATTGGATAAGGAAAACATAATCTATTCTGTCTTCCTAGTGCCAAGGACAAATGTAAAAAGACTTTGAAGAAAGCTTTGGATTTCTATAAACAATCAAATTCTTGTGAAATCTAAAGCTTCCTTTTGTGTGTAGAAATAATCTACGTTAGATCGGATTTTACCGAGTGAAAAGCAAGCAATATGGGAAGCGATACAGAACTGTAGAATCAAAAAAGGATTTATAATTAAAGTATGCTGAAACTTAGTGCTCATATGCTACTTTGTACCATTACAGTTCGCGAATAAGCTTTTAGACTGGCACTGTTCCAAATTTTCTGCTTAGGGGATCGGTTTACATTGTACGGGGCGAACTGGGAGCAGGGCTACAAGCGGCTGGATTTTAAAAATCTTGCTTTAAATTTGCTGCAAAAATCATTATTCGCAATTTTTGAGGAAGCAAAAATAAAGAAAAAACCATTGAGAGTTTAAATTGGACTGATGAAGTTATTTTTGCTTTGAAGTTTTATCAAGAAACCTACGAAGTCGCCCAGTCAAGGGCTCGAACGCTGAAAGAACAGAAAACGGTATAAGGGCATTCTGAAAAGCGTTATCAACTGAAAAGCAGTGGACAACTTTTCAAGCATGCAAAATTACGTCATAGCCACTTCCTTCATTGTCTGCAACACTCACTTACGATCTCGCTGCGATTCGTAAGAAAACCGCCTCGGGCAAGCGTTTACACGTCCCGTCCCATAAAATTATGGTGGTATAGTAATGGTGCAAAATTGACAAAATCCTCTTGGTTCCACAATGTTGGTGCAAACGAAACGTTGGACCTCAACAGTTTTTATCATGATTCCAAACTTGCACAAGTCAGTGCGAAACATACCAATCGAGTTGTTAACTGTTGTCACAGTCTACAACTAAGGCGGTCTGCATAAAAACAACTAGTCTAGCCGAATTTCAGTTTATACAAATACAAAGCCTACTTTATACATATCAATCAAATGTTACTGAGTGAATTGATCTAATGCAATGCAGAGGCCTTCCCTCTCTTAGCGTCAGTTGTCTTGTGACAATGGGCCCACCAATTTGGCATTAATTACAGCTTGAGCATAGGCACGGGCTACCAAAGGAATTTTAACAACTCTGCGTTCATATGAAATAGTCCATGTTTGAGCCTCTGGAGTGATTGTTCAATACTGTGACATCGCCACAATGCATTTTTTAAATACACCACTCCTTTTACAACCGCATGTCAATTGCTTGAAACCTCCGTGTCTCGGGTTCCATCCAAAATGACCAATATCAGCCAAATTGTTGTCGGTCCAACATTCAGCCCTTGAACCTTTCAAGTCTTGGGGACTTTAAAACGCAAATCGCGTTCTTATGTCTTCAAGCTTTTTGGAAACCTGCAAAAAACAGCAATTACAATTAGTCTGATGACCCTAAGTAAAAGATGATCGCAATTTTTAAAAGGCCTTGAAAGCTAGATAATGATGATGTTGGCAAAAGTCGAAATGAAAAATTCAAACGAAAAGATAGTGGACCTCTGCGGGGGTGCGGTCCATCTCGTCTGCAATCGTCTTTCTTTTACTATATTCCATTGAATTGAATTGCTCACAAAGATCACCATCGATAACGTTCTATAAAACAAAAGCAATGTTAATTCATATCCACTCGATTTAAATCGCAAACCCTCATACTAAATGAGTAGTTTGCTAGACAGGGTTTACAATTATAATGATACAAAACAGAAACTTTTCATTTTCAATTCCAGTTAACTTATGACTGGCTAGCCTGCTTTCTATAACAATTGAAGTCATTGAACGGATTCGATGCCCCTTGTAAAACTGGAAGCCCGAGAAAATAGGTGAAAGTTACGGCAAAAAGAAATACATGATACCTTTACGGGGAAGTAACTTGATCGAAACCACAGGTGGTCTCTTCCGCACAAAGGCTGGTACTCCTGTCGCATATGCATTTCCAAGTGCTGGAAAAAGTCGATATCCTGGAAGAACAAATTCATTTAATTTACACGTACACCATAATACAAAACAACTGTTATTATGATGTATCCGTTTTGTGATACGTCATATCCCAGTTGCTAGTTAAGCTTTAATTTTCCACAACTGCTTCTTCTTTCTACTCACTGTGACCATTTCATAGTCAGGACGTAAAATACCGCTACATTAGAAAAGATCTTCTCAAACTACTTTTCATTCTTCACAAACTTTGTTCAGATATCGAGAAGTGGCTAATTGATAATGTAATAATCGGAGGCAGAGTAACACTGTTGGTTAAATCAACATTAAGATTAGGCCTGGCAAGGCATTTCAGTTTCATACCGATTGATGGAAGTTGTTGATAAATCAGATATAGTCTGGGGCTGTTACAAAGCTTTGAATAACTAGCCTAACGAAAGAATTTATCAAGTTTATGATTTTGCTGTTCGCACAGTCCCATCGCACAATCTCAGTCAAACAGCTTCCTGACAAAGTCATAACCACTTTAATGTATTTCAATGACCTGTAATTATTTATGTCAGCAGCCCGTAGAACGCCATTAGGCCATGGACGGCAATAACAATCAATAAAGCAGTGTCACCACCGATATTTTCAAAAAATGATAATGGATATGATCAATTCGCAAATCTAACAAAAACTAATTAGGTAATCAGAAACATGCACAAGCCCGCCAAAGAGACAAGAAACTCAACAGTTGATATATAACCTCGCGAGATGTGAACGGCACCAACATGGCGATTCCACCTGCAAGCGTCGTGTACACAAGTGACTCAGATCCACCAGGAATCAATGTTGCCTTCTGCAGTGACAAAATTGATTCACCCACATGATAATTGGCCAAAGTTTCAACCTAAAAACAGAGGAAATAAAATGAAGGACTTGAGTGTTCGTTTGTCAACAGCGAATCAAAGTATCTGTCATTAAATGACAAGCGTACACCTGATAACAAGAATTAGTGCTGCGAAGTTACCTTCTGCGAAGCACCATTCAGTAGACCACGGTCCCAAAGTGCCTTGACACCGGTAGGGTCTTCTTCTACGTCATCCCTTGCGTCGGGAGGCAGTCGGACCTGCAAAACAACACAGAAACATATCAGATATACATTACAACCCTTAAACGTAAGTCAATTCTCCGCACTCCCCTCGTAAAAGCCGACTTTATGACACTAGGTTAGATTACCTGTGCCGAAACGATTATTTTCAATGGTCACCATGCCAAAAGTTTATTCAACAACTGGCTTAAATTTTTTTGTTAAAAAAGACCTTGCCAAATTTAATCACCCTCATGGCAACCTCTTACCACCCTCATGGCAACCTCTTAAGAATGAAATCCCTAAAAATGAAAACTCCGAGATATTTTGAGATTGGAATTTTCCCTAACATGATATGCAAATGCAGTTGGCCCATTATGAACACCGCACCAAAACAGAGAGGTAGAGCAGGCATCTCTAAGAATGGCAGATAGTTTTAAGTATTCCAAGGACAAATGCCGTGGTATGCACGACCATTCCTTACCAGTGACCACCAGTGGCGGAGCCACGGGGGGAATAGAGGGGGGGAGGTTGACTAGTTCCCCTTACTTTTTCAGAAATTGGTCCACCTTACTTGAGATTCTTGCAAACCTGATGAGACAACTTCAGGAGGTGGGGGGGGGGGGAGAGGGGGGGAAGAGGGGTATGTACGTTATCTAGATCGTCACATGTAAATGACATTTCTTGGGAGACAACAGGTGTTTCCTCCGGAAGAAAAAGTTTCAAACAGGGGAAAAGGGCGTTGTCCCTGACACACCTTTTGTCCCCCCCCCCCACTTATCCCAGGCTGGAACCACTACTGGTGACCACCAGAACACTGTTAAGGATCTATTTTCAATTTCAGGGTTGCATGGTAAAGGAAAGATTTGATTACATCTAATGGGGAAAAATACAGGCATTGTCTTGTACTTTTGAGTTTTAATCGTGTTTTTGAGATTGACAATATCATTATTGCAATTTAAAGTTCAAAACTGGCAATTTTGTTTGGGATTCATAAACGATAAGATCTTCGCAACAAAATTTCTCTACGCACATCAAGAGATTGATTTAGCTTGACAGCAAAAGAGATTGACAGCTATTCATAAATTTAAAGGTAATCGCAAACGCAATCTTGTCAGCTGTGGAGGCGAAGAGAAATAGCTCGCTTACAATAAAGACGTTGCCGAATTTGTCAGCTCCTGCGTAGGTGTCATAGTCGAGTGAGCAGCCACACGTCAGCCATCTACAAGGGAATTAACAATGAGGTAGTTAGTAGCATGATCACGTGAGACTCGACATTGAGCTGATAATTTCAAATAAGGAGAATGTCGTGCAATGATTTCAGATAGAGCTAATACACCCATCATAGAATATCTGGGATGATAAACTCTCATCATTAAAGCAAGCACTCAGGACCTAGAACTGGCCAACATACGGCCCTGAATCCAACATATGGATTTATGTATGGAGGCAGAAATGGGTGAGTGAGCGGTTGTACCTTGGGTTGGTGTCATCTGCAAAGATTACCAGGTTATTGTCCTTTGGGTTGTAACGAAGAAAGTGAAAGGATTCTTGTATGTCGTGGACTACAATGCGATTTCCTGTCACTGAAATGTTGATGATGAAGTTTGGTATTCTCTGAAAGAAAAGGCAAACCAATTGGGTTCGGGTAAAAATTCAAAATACATTTATGACCAAGACTGACAGGAGGAAATTATCTCGACAAGGGTGCTGCCCGATTGTAAAATTACTGCACCTGGTTGGAATCGATACACATAGTGAGCAAAAGTAACGTACAAGTTTGACAGATCAGCAATGGCGACCGCTTTTTAAATAACAAAGCGATCGAAATTCAAACCACTTTTGTGAAGCCATTAGGCAGCTTTTTATAGTTAAAAAGCATTGGCTATACTTTCAATTTAAAAATTGAAAAAAGTTACTTTTTAAAAAGTAAAGATTTTTAACCTTTTATTGGATAGTCGGTAACCTTTGAAAGACTTGCTAAAACGTAATCAAAAAGTTTAGCAACAGATTCTGTTAATGGCGACATGATAAGTTCAGATAAACATAAATATCATATTTAGTTGTTTGTGTACCAAGTGTTTGTGTACCAAGTTGGCCATTAATGGCCTTGTGTTTGGCGGAAAGTGGCATATTTTACGCCATTTTATTATGCCTACTCTTTAACATCAATTGAGGTACTTGAGTGTACCTGTTTTTCGCGGGAATTTTGGTCTTTTCATTTAATGAGAGGACGAGATGTTGTTTTACGCAGCTTGCAGAATTATTTGCTCCCATTACAACATCGCAATCGGTTGGAAAAGATGGACTTGACGATTTGTGACACATTTTATTGATTTAATTCTGTTGCAATATAACACGAATAGGCCACCGTCATTATGCCCACTGCAGCTCCAAACATTTCCGAGCAAAACGTTTAAGATATTTTCCAAAAAAGCGAGGAAAATGAGTAGTCCTAGACACCCAAACATAAAGTAAGTACCCCCGAGTTCATTGTGATAAGATATCGCAAATTGGTGCAAAGATGAATTTTCTTATTGCAAATGTTTCACAGGTTCTTCATGGCTCAATTTTTGTATTTTTGCGAAATGTCGATATTGTTTAGGAATAGGAAAAAATAAAGAATCTTCTTGCATTTACTATTTTCACCATCAAACCTTGACAAATTTTCCAATATATTCCAACTAAAAAGTCATCTTATAACTTGTATGAAACTTGCTATGGCCAGTTGAATTTTGCTTGCTAAATTTTTCGCTGATGTGCCGCTACTTCTGTTTCAGTCTGTGCAATACTTTTGCTCACCAAGTGTATATATGTCATATTTCGACAGAAGAACTTCCAGCTAGATCAACTACCTATAATGCTTCTTTGTCAGAAAACTATAGCCTTGCTTCCTACACTAAACCACAAATGGTCTCAAATATACTGACCTTATTCTCGCATTTCCTCAGCAACTTCTTTTTACCAATGTCGTATATTCTAATGATGCGCCCGATACTAACAAGAAGTCTTCCCTAGAAAAAATATATCAAGAAAGTCAAAACCTTGTAGTGCATGGATGCTCACTGAATGAGTCGTTTATTCGATACTGAGAAATTTGACACATTTGTTTAGCAGAAAACAGCGAGTGAAACTGTAACAAGAAATTTTGAAAGAAGAGCCAACCTGGAAGGCGCAGACTGCACCTGGCACATCGTCGATCGACGTCTGCAAAATAAAAATAAGAAATAATAACAAGTGGTAAATTTTGTTGTTGGAGGTAAATTTTAACCTCGGCTTCAATATGTATCATGGCAGTTGTTCGGCTTCGTCAGCTACTCAACTTTCTGACAAGCCAAAGTCAGTTCTATCTATTTCTATGTTTCATAAAAGCTAATAACCTTCGCGAAAATAAAATGAATTTCTAGGAGTGCTGCATGTCGCAATCTGAATCTCCTTTCGTTTCTTTATTGAGCTCCCAACATCAAAAATTAAAAGATTAAAAAAAGCTCAAAGATTAAAAGTCAAACTTGTCAAGCACGGGCAACGAGCAAATTGCAAATCAGATACAAGCAAATAAGATAGTATCTAAACGTGTAAATCAGCACCTTGTGAAGAAAGTGGAGCCTAACATTTCCTGTTTCATCTTCGGTTCTTTTGTAGGTATACAGATATCCCTGGTTGCAGGTGTGCGGGTTGAGCACCATGCCACTGGCAGTTCCCACGACGACGAAGGTCTCTCCAGGTCGAGCCGCGAATTGAACAACGGCAACGCTTGAATTTTAAGCCAAGTTCAAAGTCAGATGAAGCCAAAAGAAAACAAAGGCTATCCATAAGAAATACATAAAATAGCTATAAAAACGCGCTCAACTGTTATTCATTATACCGTTAGCGGACAGCAATCAATACGCACTTAATATAATAACCACGAAAATGAAGATTAGGAAAAGCAGAGGTGGATAAACCTGAAGGCAGCCTCGTCTTGTTCCAATTCAATCACTTCCGACACATCACCCTAGTCAATGAGGAAAATAAGATAAATCGACCTATATCGAGCATATACATGAAGTAATTTGCGTAAAACATAATCGCAAGCTTAATATTCTTAGCTGAGTGATAGAAATGTTAATATAAAGCTCCCAAATTACATAAAGCTTCCACAATTATAAACGATAGAGGAATGAATTATCTTACAGCCAGCCAACGAAAAGCACAAATTGCTAACAATATCCCAAAATTAAGTCAACATGCCAACAGAACCAATCAAATACTTCTTAAAAATTGACATGGCAAAGTGAGGAATCACATGACATTTCAATATAGAAACATTGTCATTTACAAAACCAAACAACAGTTACGAAAAATAACTGCTATCTTTCTCAAGCAAATGATTTTTCTAGGTATCCTTTGAAGCCGAGCACAAATACATACTCATGCCTGCCAAACTGAGGATACCATGAACATGAATAACTAAAAATACCCTGAGCAATTAACTAAACATACCTTAATTGGATTGACCACCCGGATAACCGACGCCCACTTGGCATAGCCTCCTTTCGGTGCACCGAACTGGTTTTCAGGTAAATCTTGATTCAAGAAATTTGCAGCGACCTGTGCCTCTGCCTCACGCGCCTCCGCGTCGTTTCCACAAGCCTCGACCATTTCCTTCAAACAAGATGCGAAGAGAAGTCACGAATGAGATGCAACAACGTCTAATCAATTGAGAACGCACGATCAGTTTTTCTTATGATGGATTCCAATGGGGATCTCTCGAAATCACTGACTCAAATAATCCCACCTCCCAGAAAACAAATCAAATAACTGCGATTGTTGAAAGCCAAGAAGAAACATCTAATCGCAACTGATTCTATTTTTAAAACCCACCTCTGCTATTTTTTGCTTCCTGTCCTGCTTTGCAGATTCTGTCAAAGAATTATGGTCCGTCTCGATGATTACCAACGAACTGCTTTCAGCATCAATCGCAAATTTTCGAGGAGTGTACTTCAGGGGCGTACTGATCTGGTTAAAAACTGCACCAAGCTTTTCTAGGGCCAAAATTCTAGGAATTGAAAATCCAAGGCTTAGAAATCTGTATTGTATATCAAAGGGAAAACTAGCCTCAACAAAAACTTGAATAACAAATAGAAATTATTAAACAGTTGAAGAACGGCGTGATAAATTAGTACATTGCAAATCTTAATTGGCTTACTAGAAAACAGAAAGAACACTGCGTGTAAAAATAAAACTTTGGATTGATACAAATAACTGAAACGACAGTAGCCTTGCGTAACTATTTCAAGAGGCAAACTGGCTGCCTATGACAGGTTAATTATCAACAAACCTCAAAGTATTGGCAGCAATGGCAACAAGGCCCTCGGGACACTGCTCCGACATAAAGCCAGAGGCATACTCGAGCATTTCGTAGGAAAGAGGAGTCAAGTGGAACCGCGATTGGTAGGTGTAGCTGAGCCATGTTCGGCTCGACATTGCCAATACCTACAAAACAGGACAATTTCTACAAAACAACATACTAATTACCTATCAGTGTAACTACTGTCCTTTGAGTAAGACTGCTATATTGGGTTGAAAGATATATAAAAGATGGTGGCTGAAGATATCGGGATCACAAGAAACATCTCATTGAATTCGAGCAGTTTGCACTGGGTTTATGATATCTCTCAAATTGTTTAAACTTATGAAAGCTTAAAGCATTTAGAGCAGCCCCAAGTTGTGTGGGGCGTTAATGTTCTAGGGTCATGGAGGTTGAAAAACGATTTTATTGTTGGGCGAACTAAAGTTCAAAGTAGATCAAAACTTTTCTATTCTCGCCTCCATTCGCCAATACACACCCTGGCTGCGTAACGGGTATTGCACTTCTCGATAATGCAGGACAGGATCTCTGGAATAGCCACGTGTAATTCGTTTGTCATACTGTTAAAAAGAACAATGCATTTACTCCGTCTCCGTAGGCTCAGCGATTCCAAACCTAGCTCTTCGTACAATCTTTCAGGGGATGTTTCCTTCCATGCACCTGTTACTGGATATGCAGAACAATACTGAATGGCCTCTTGTTTTCGATAAAATTCGTTTGGATAATATTGCTATTTCAATAAAATGTTATTTTCTGGGCTACGATAAATAGCACCACCACAGTCGAGGTCGCATATGCAGTTTGCATAGCTCGGTTAAAGGATTTATGCCACCTATTTTACCCAGTCATTCCATTGCCGAATTCGGTAGAAAATAGGTCAAAATTAAGTATATCAAAGTTTTCCGATAAAAATTTCATCTGGAGGCAAATTTACAAAAGTATCACGTGGCCGCGTGGCGTAGAAGTTGACAAGCGGAGACAGGCCTACACTTGAAATGCATAGGCTTTTCGCTACTCCCGCGCAAAAAGTTGATTTATTATGCAAAAATGAGTAATTTTGACATAGATTTTGTCACTGGATATTGTTGTTGTGGGATGTCGTACATTATAGTTTTGAAACAAGTTTAAAAACCGAAAACACAGCAAATAAAATAATTTAACAACAAATTCATCAGAGGAAGGAAATTGACGTAGTGGTTTAGAAAACGGGATGAAGTTAGAGCAAAGGGAATGAAGATACTGAATGGGAAATTTTTTACACGTTAAATGGAGAAAAAGATATGATTTATGAATTATTTGCGGTTTTCAACTCTCTGTCCTTCATCTATTTTCGATTGAAATTTGGCTAGGGTTGGAAGGTTGCTCGAGCAATTTTTTGATTTTTACTTGGTTTTTATCGTCTTACGGCTTCAGCATGCAGTTAATAAAGCCTGAGAATAGACAATTTTTGTATAAAGGTTTGTTTTATTCAGCTAAAGAGAAGTAGAATTGCCTACCCGCTAACTGATTAAACATTCGACTACCACCTCGCACGCCCCCTATAACAGTGACATAAGTGATTATTTTTCCTTTAGTCATCAGTTAAATCCCTTCATTATCAACTCACATTAAGTTATTTACTAAGAATATACATATTTCAGACGGCAGCCACTTTTTTGAGATTACACTCGTTCCCTGTTTGACCATTTGGCTGGGCTCGGGCCTACGATTTTCCGATAAGACAAGACATTGAACGTTTGTCAAATATCCACCGAAAGCCCGAATTTTCCGGCGCGAAAGCCCTAGCCCTCATGCCCTACATCATTTCCACAACTGGATAACAATAATTTCCGCTAATGAAGATAACAAGCTCTTGTTTCGCGTTTTACTTTTACGATCCCTACCTTCCGCATTCCTTGGAAAATTGTGGTTAAGTTTGTTAAATTTTTCCACTCCGACAGTGCTGAAGCACTTACTGTCTGGGTGCATTCGCAGGCAGCACAATAAAGTATGATTCCCTAACTTACAAAGAGAGCCCCTCGCCAGCAATTCAACTGTAAGATGCCACCAAATATCCCTACGCCTCTCTAGAAATCGGGAATACATATTTCCCGCTAAAATTTAAATAGCCGTTTTGGGGGTCTTACAAAACCCAGATCGTGACAATATTTTGCAGTCATGTTCAGATAGCTTTTACCTAAGTATCAAGAGAAAAAAAAGTCATTTCTCAGTAGGCTAATACTCTTTCTTTATTGGAAATAGCTGCCTTAACTTATAGGACAGTTCTGAGGTCCCAAGACTCTACAGGATACCTGACAAACTATTTACTTAACAGAAACATGGTAGAACGAGGAACAGTCCGCGGCAAAGGATAATGAATAAGCGTCGTCCAAGAAAAAGCCACAAAAAATGATGATTTCCTTGAAAGTGGCAAGAAACGCATCAAAATTGAGTTAGTGGTCATTTTCTTTGTGTCAAGTCGTTAAAAATCCTTTGATTTCGTAAAAACACAGAAACATAATAAATCTTCATGATTTTGAAAGTGAAAAAAACATCATAAGTAAAAAATAGCAAAGTCAAGTTATTACGTACCGAGCTTGACCCATATGTGCGTACACTGAATAGTTTGACAGGTCTGGATCCAAGGTACCTTCAATGTTGAAAAATAAAGCTTAGTTTCAGTGGGATGGACATGATTGAGATAAAAATATTATGATACAAATATGAATTGAAACGAGAGTCAATCCATTGATTCAGTCCAAATATAAATGTGTCAAGAACCAGGCCCGACTAGCAACTTTATCATCAACAGAAAATCAAGCTTTATATATCGAATGGTCGACTAGCAAATGGTGTGGGTGATCAGTACCTTATCCTGTTGAGAGAAATCACAACCCAAAGGGTGTCATTTGAATAAAGTTATCATCACATCACCCCACCATTTTCTTTTTACCTTTCTCAATAAATCACAATCGGATTATCTATATTCCCTATCCTTAGTTGATGCAGCTAAATAGTGGGCAACGTAAACATTATATTTTCTGCTTTTAAAAAAAATTCGTCAATAGGAAGATACACAGAAAAATGTTTTCCTGGAAATCAGTTTTTGCGACAAATCATGTTGCTCGGCGCAAGTGTGGCCATAGAGGTAGACTTCAACTAGACATGATCGCAGATGGACCCTGATAATTTCTGTTTGACTAAACAGCATGCAGGTGAAATGTATAACGATCTCATAAACAACAATGAATGTACAACCAACATTTTCATCACCTGGTCCTTGTGTCTGACAAATCTCCTGTCACTGAATCGAGAACGGTTCTCAAGAGTACACCATTCTACAAAAGAGAATGCATAGTAAGTGTTCAGTGGCCAGAATATGCCGACTAAAGGCACAGAAATGTACAGGAACAAAGTCAAGGACAAACAAGGCAAAATGTAGAACAAAACATGGCAACGTACATTTAGGCCAATGTTGAGGAAAAGTCCACCACCAACGACTTTATCCCCTGTTTCAACACCACCCATTTCGACTATGCAGAGAGATTCAGCTGTCGCAGGCAAAGCTTGCATACTCAATGGCTGCAGACAATCCTTTCAAAAAGAAAATAACAAGTAGATATTTCGTACTCGTGTGTGGATAAAATGAGTGGATTTTTCGACTGCGTGTCTAAAATATGACGGGGGCCTTAAGTTACATACATACTACCATCAGCTGCATCGATAAATGTAATAAAATAACATATATATACATTTAGAGCAAAGACTTTCAAGAAAACGTGTCGATTATAGTCTTTATCAGAAATGACTAATTGATCAAAAGACAAATCGCATTAAATTTTAGTCAGAACAAGCAACCATATCTTGGAAATTCCTGTTTATATAAAAAGTAGTAACCAGTTGTAAAACACAAAATCGAATGGCAATTTACATTTGGGTCTAGCGATATAATGCGCACGGTGTCATCACTTAGGCCAACTGCTAGAAATCGACATCTCTGCTCTCCTGATGGAACAGGACCGAGGGCCATGCACACGACGTCAGCCGACATTTCCTTCCTCTCAGTGTATTCATTTAACTGGCCAGCCTAAAACGAAAGGATAACATGCTAAAGAAACTCTGGAAAACAGCAAATGTATGTTGGGCAACTCGTTGGCTTCTGAGCATGGATGGAAGGTTTGAGCATGGATGGAAGGTTTGAGCATGGAAGGAAGGCTTGAGCATGGAAGGAAGGCTTGAGCATGGAAGGAAGGCTTGAGCATGGAAGGAAGGCTTGAGCATGGAAGGAAGGCTTGAGCATGGAAGGAAGGCTTGAGAATGGAAGGAAGGCTTGAGCATGGAAGGAAGGCTTGAGCATGGAAGGGAGGCTTGAGCATGGAAGGCTACTGGGGTTGCATTGGGGAATATCATTATTAATGAAAAAGATCTCACCTGATCCAACTCAAAATAAACCAGCTCATTACCAGTAAGTGCTATAACTATCTACGGTCAAGAAAATGAGTAAATCAGAAAATAATTGGTCATTTAAACAAGAAAAGAAAAAGAAAATCTTAAAACGTCAAAACGACAAAAGATTTATAGATGACATCAGCTACTTAAGGGTTTGAGCAGTTTCTTATAGAATAAAAACAGGGCTGTAGAAGATTCTCACCTGTCTCTCGTTTACAGCACATTTTATGATACTCTTCTTTCCAGGGGTCTTCCACTCGTTGACCCTCTTATCCGATCGGATGTGGCGTATGCCATCTGGGTAAATCTGAGTTGAAAACAGTACAAAATACGACTACTTAGTCAGACTAGCAACTTTATCATCAACAGAAAATCAAGCTTTATATACCGAATGGTCGACTAGCAAATGGTGTGGGTGATCAGTACCTTATCCTGTTGAGAGAAATCATAACCCAAAGGGTGTCATTTGAATAAAGTTATCATCACATCACCCCACCATTTTTATACCTTTCTCAATAAATCAAAGTGTGATATTCCTCATCCCATAGCCGCTCTTACACGGTCAGATTTCGTCGAATTCCATTATATCGAATCTAGTTTTGCTTCAGATTTGTTGAATCGAATGTCCCTTTTACACGATCAGATTTTGTTGAATGAATATTTTGTCGAAAAAACAACAGCAAAACACCTCAATTTTGTAAAATGAAGAAGCAGGTTGCTTCAGCTGCCATAGTTATAGCACTGGCTTTGAAAAGACGACAAAATAAAAGGCGAAATTGTCCAAAAATTGGAAAAAATATGGCTGAAACACTGTCCTGTTTTTGGAACATACTTTGCACTTTTGAACGAGTTGCGCTTCACCAAAGGGAAGACTCCATGAACTACATGAGAATTCAGCAATGAATAATTCTGTTTCTTAATTTTTGGCTGAACTTTGGCTGCGCTAATTCCAAGTTTTCTTTAAAATGATTGTAAACAGACTGAAACAATAGTGAACATGGCAATTCGGGTGACGTAGCAGCGTAGGCGAGATAAAATGTCATTCATTCATCTTCCGATTTGTCAAATGGAATAGAACAAGTTCGATTCTTGAAAAATCTAATTCGACAATCTTATGATGGCTTTCAACATTGGATTTCTTTTTATAAACGGTCAGCTTCTGTCGAATTCGATAGATAATGTAAGAGCGGCTTAAGTTGATGCAGATGAACAGTGGGCAACGCATACATTTTATTTTTCTGTTTCAAAGGACATTCATCAACAGGAAGATACACACAACAATATTTTCATGGAAATCAGTCTTTATTTTGTTCCAAAATTAGGATGGATTTAACTATTCAAATTCCGTTGGACCAAACTACTTAAAGGATATATTTTTAGGTGCTATCTAAACTTGGTAAAGATGCAATTAACAAAGTACGTGACTTTTAGTGGGAAAAATAAAAAACTCATCAAGCGAATGATTAAATTCCTACTAAAATATACGAGGTCTTTTATTAATGTCTACAACAATTTTATAAGCCCCCCCCCCTTGTATAAGCCCCCCTCAAATAACCACCATTCAAAAATATTAAAATTAAATAAGCCCCGAGGAATTACGGTACTGAAAAATTGACCAGTCACAATCTGACGTCACTGGCATGAACTTTTGCAAAATAGAGAATGGGCCTCGCACAATATTTTGTATGGTATGTGAATCAAATGACGTCATAAGGTGTCACGAGAAGAGTGAGAATGAAATTTTGGTTTTTATGATGAAAATTTTCCATTGGTTCAGATATAATTATATCCCTAAAAATGGGAATCTAGACTCGTCTCCCCAACAAGTAGATGAAGAAAATTTACCTGCAGAAGGGCATCATCTCCTAGAAGAGAGCATGTGAGTGTTGGCGTTGTACCAAGGAATCCACTGTCTGTAACCTCCTCAACAGTCTCACCAATACTTAGCACCAAAGTTGCATTAACAAAAGACACAACAATGTAAGCATCGAATTCATCTGCACGTGGAAACAAAATAAGGTTGAGTCAGCAATTCCTTTACCATTGTAAGCACGCATCAAAGCTTAAATACTAAATGTACTAACAACCTCTAAATTTCAAATTCAAAAAATGTCCACCAATTTTCATGATAAAGGACATATGTATCATCATGTTGATCAGTAGGTAATTTAATCATTAAACTTCAGAGGTGTCCTAAGATAAATCATCATTTCAACATGACGTAGGCAAATTGGCAAAAGCAACAAATGCTATTGAAAAATAATTTTTGATTAGAAAGAACACAAAAATGTTGTATCTGAAAGTCTGCCTTACCAGCAGAGCTGCGTTTAACAGTCCAAACTGCATTTGGGTTGCCAGGCAGTTCAGAGACAGCCATTTCAGAGACCTACAAAAAAATCTGGCACATTACTTTCAAGCTTTCATTATAAAAACATTCTTTTAAAATTTTCAGCACACAACAGAAGCTTAACTACTCAACAAACTAACAACCTTTAAAGTTTCAAATAATTTTCATATATTTTAATAAACAATGTCTTATGCATGCCATCATGTTGATCAGTAAGAACTTAAATCATTAAACTTCAGAGGTGTCCTAAGATAAATCATCATTTCAACATGGTGTCGGTAAATTGGCAATAACACCTTATGCTACTAAAATGTTTTTTTGGATAAAAAACAGACCCATTTTGTAAAATATTCATGAGATCTAATCAAAACTTTCATATCCTATCTAGTAGGTGCAAATCACTAATTATAAAAGTTGAAGGTATTTGTCAGCAGAATGCCGACTAGCAGCCATCAACAATCTAAACACTTCAAGTTAGCATTCATGATTTGGTGAAAGGACACAATACAAATTGAAATATAACACTACATAACTTGATATCAAAAATTTCATTTTGCATCTTTTAAGATAAGAGTAAAACAAGCAAAACAAAGAAAGACATAAAACCAAGCAAGTAGCAACTTTACCTCAAGACCGTGCCTTAGCACTCTAAGGGAAGACCTTGGTCCTCTTCCACAAGCAGTGTAAAGTTGTGGGGTATCTTCATTGGCTAAATCTGCAATCTTTCAAAAACAAAAAAAATATTTAAAACTAAAGAATTGCCTGAAACTATCAGTTTTAGATTCTACTAATAACTTTAAAGAATTACAAAAATAATGTAAATTAACACACAAAGACTAAATAAAATATGACAACACAAGAACTGCCACAGCAGGTATTGCGAGTAGCAGATTTACAAAAAATAAGATAGAGTGAGCACATCAGAGAAACTGAAAATGCAAATGCCAGGGAAAAAGATAAATATAAAAATAACATTGATACATACTTGACAATGCATGATAGGGGAAAGGCTTTCCATTTCGTCAACAAGAACCAGATTTTTTAATTCTCTTGGTTGGAAGAAGAAAGTTGTACCTTCCTCAAGTTGCTCAGCCATTGTGCTGGTGAATTCAGGCTCATCATCATCGTCACCAAGATGAGTGATTTGGTACAAAGCGCTAAAGGGAAATGAAAGTAGATCTGAAGTTGATTGGCATCAGTCAAGCTCAACACAACTGTTTTGCCACACAAGCTATAAGAGCTGCAAATGACAAAAGATTTTCATATCTTCATCCTGATGACAACAGCCATAGCTTACAGGGAGGTGGAAACATTTTGATCAGAGGTGATAACTTTTGATAATCATAGTAATCAGAGGTGTCCTAAGATCATCATCACTTCAAATGCTCCACCCTATCTAATAAAAATTAATCTCAAAGTCAACTTACTGATTACCAAACTCTGAACCAACAAAGAGAAACCCAGTCTTCAGCACACACAAAGCAGATGCAACAGGCAGGGTATCAAAGTACTTGATTCTCACCTCTGTTACCTTCAAGAGAAAAAACAAAATTTCGCTGGTTGGAAGAAAGTGCTTTGTACGTACCATAACATTATAACATGTAGTCTTAAACACAGAGCCTAAACCTCTTTAGAAATGGAAACAAAATAAGGTAATTTGTGGTTTCCTTATTCACTTTTTAGACAGCATATGGGTTTTCACAGTTTGGGTAGATTTACACCATTATTTGGCCTTCCCCCATTTACCAAAGTTTTCGTACAAAATTTTGAAACAGAAAAAATATGTTTATACTAGGGCTATCCAATTCAGTTATTTGGTTTTCCTATAGGGTTATTTGGTGTAAAATTTAACAAATATTTAGCTATTTGATGAAAGTGGGTGTGGCAGGGTAGGATTATTGATATTTCCTGTGTTTAATGTAACTTCAAAGGGTGTGCTGCATAGCAATTTTCAAAAAGATTCTTGTAGGGATTTGACCTCCAATACTTTGTGTCCTTCTGTAAATTTTGATTTTGATTAGGTAAAAAGCAATTTTTGATGTTCAGAAGTAGCAAAATAATGCAAAAATTTACTTCATATATATATAAATATAAATATAAATATATATATATATATATATATATATATATATATATATATATATATATATATATATATATATATATATATATATATATATATATATTCTTTACCTTTAAGTTAAAAGCCGAATTTGAAAAATGGGTGTCTCCATCATTTTCCAGTCACCTGATTGGTGTGGCACCAAAATTTAGTTATTGTCTCCCCCTAATTGCTATTGGTCAAATCCGTCCCTGATCATTTAAAACAATCATACACAAATCTTAAAATAACTGAAATTTCTTAATCATATGGTTATCATAATTACTTACCACATCTTCATCATGTTCTAAAGTTATTTTGAACAAATCACCTTGCTCAGATTGCACCAAAAAAAAGAACATTGACTAGAGAAAATGAAAACACACCTTCAAAAAATAAATACCTTTGACAATCATTTAAAACTGATAGCACAAATACAGATTAAAGGAATAACATGAAATTGCAATAAATCAAATAAATATATAAATAAATATAGCTGGGAGTTGAAGAAATAAACTACATGCTTCATCTCTACAAACCTGTTTCGTGAATAGCTCTCTCTTCAGGAGATGTTTGTAAACATTTTCTTCAACTCTAACTATATTACACTTTGCACAAATGTATTGAGAACTGGCCTACAAAAGTATCTAAAGACAAACTTCTAGATAGATAAATATTTAAAGAGCAAAGTTGGGTTGTCACCTTAGTTTTGTAAGTTGCACTGCAAATGAATATCATGCTTCTTTCAGGATCATCCAGGTCATTCTGCAACAGAAAGACATGGTTAGTTGATCATATACATAGGGCTCTCAATGGAGGGCACGCAATAGCACCCAGGCTTCCTTTGATTAACTCTGTGTTTGATTTTCTCATTAAAACAATTCGTTTTTAAATGAAACCATTCCCCATGACTCTGTTTTTGCTGTTCCCACTAAAATGATTCATTTTTCAAATGACTCTGTTTTCGGTTGATAACTTTGAACATCATTATCGAATGTCTCCATTTTTGAGCGTATCAATTGGAACCCAAAATTAGAAATGTTTCATTCAGCTCCATTTTCCTACAAAAATGGGGTAATAGGAACAGGGCTTGATTTCCAATGGACTAACACATTAATAATTGCCCTTTGCCATTTGTTGGTTAAACTGGGCCTTCTTTTTTTAATTGATAAAGCCATTTTTGTCTGTTTTCTCTTTTAACTTTGCTGAACAGAACTGAAACTTTGTCACAATTCTAAAGACACTGAAACCTCTCTCTATGTCGCACAGTACCCTTAGCGATAACTGGTGAGAGAAACATGAACATAACTATACAATGTGTAGCATTCAGTTAATTGATTAAAATTTTGTCACGTTTAATGATTCAATAGAAAAAACTTTGTTGTTCTGCGTTAACAATTAAAATGGATTCGGGCACCCCACTCTTATCACGCGAGTTTTTGGTTGCGTATGTTGATTTCTGCACGTGAAAGCCTTGTATACATGAAAGAGACAGCATACAACAGAGAGAGGAGAGATAAATTGCAACATTTTCTAGAATTACATCAGGCCTGGCCACCATCAGAGCAGCAAATAGCTCTCCTAGTAATTTCCAGGTGAGCGTTTTGTGACAGGGGCATACACTTGGTCAAAGATTGGGATAGGACAAGCCTATTGTTTGAAAATTATGACATCACAATTTCCCATCATTTGAGATAAAAATACCATTGCCCCCTCTCGCCTCCAGGTGTCCGCCATTGTTTTGTGATAAATATGAATAAAAACATAGGAAAGTTTAAATTTCAAGACGAGCATGTTGCTTTTAAGAGCAACTTAGGATAGCAATCTGTAGCTCCTTTTCAGGGGAGAGGAGCAAGGGCTATGGCCCTCCTCAAAGGACTGACCAGATTATATCTACTAAATTTTGTCATCACCAACCTATTCACATGATATACACCCTTAAAGCTATACACCATATCAATTACAATTTAATAACTCTCTAACCTTTCGTCTTGGGATGGGACACCTTATGTCTTGCTGTTCCCCAAAATTCTTATATGTTATATAGTTCTCTGAACATATCAAAACTCCACTTGGTCCATCGTTGCCACCGGGAACTAAACAAATACAATGAAGAGAAAGAATAGAATAAACAACTAAATACTGCAACTTAAAGGCATCTCACAGGTTTACAATAAAGAAACAGACATAAGGCACTTAATAATTAATATTCACTTGAAATTTTAAGGCAACATCTTAGTAGTGACAGAAAATACACAGTTATGTTCACCAAAGAAAGAGCAAGAACAGAGAACACCAACTAACATAGTTCTCTGGTGAAAATTGGCATAAAAGATCATTCTAAAATAATCATATATCTCAAACTTTAGACATAACATTCAAGCTGACCAAGCATATACTTCAAGTTCAATGTTCAATCATTTTTGGAGGCTAAAATTGTGAGACTAGTTAGAAAAAATGCCATTGATGCCTTTGTTGCAAAGAAACCATCACAGGGAACATACAGTCATGTAAAAAACCATTCAGATATATATATATGACCAAATTTATTTGTTTTGACTTAGTTCACTTCAGTTTGAGATTTCCATCTGGTAAAAATCCGAAGAAAAGTTATAACCATTTTCAACTTGCTTCCTCTTATGCTCTCAAATCTCTCAAAACATGAGGTGTTCTATAGCTTAGCAAGCATTTTACTGAAGGAGCTTTGTTTCTGGTATGAAAACACACTTTTTTGTTGAAAAGGCCCTAAATTTATGTCTTACAGTTGTAATGCAAAGTTCTAGAAAACAGAATATAATTATTGTTACCAAAAGAAGTTCAACCCATTTAACAGAAACCAACTAACCAACCTGATATCAAAAGGTTTGAAAATTCCTCAAGTGGTTCACTAAACTTGCGGACAACATGGTTGAGTCCAAGATCCAGTTCATAAAATGTCAATGTTTGCTGGGCAGACTGGGCTGCCTCCCCAGTGTGATCATTGTCAGATTCTTCATAGTCCAGCTCAAGACAAGCAAACATTGGGTTTTCAAACCCAACATCAACACCAACCATGTGGAAAACAACGTTGTGTCCTTTGTGGGCTTCAAGGGGCGATGATATCGTTAGTCGAGCTGACGCATCTCTGTTCATAATATATACAAATTTCTGCTTCTCTAAAGCACCTAAAAATATTTAAATAAATATTCACTTAATTGCCTGATAAAATCCTACATAAATTTGAAATCAGTCTAAATTTTGGAAAATTCAGTATTCAAAAGCTGGTAAAAGCCAAAGGTATCCATTAAATTTAAGTCTGCAATTACATTAATAAAACTATATATATACCTAGCATGAGATATTTTCAAAAAGCAATAAGTTACCAATCATCAGTGCTCTTCCTTTAGGATCACATGCCAAATACTGCCCTGGCACGATCCGTCTACAGCCACTTTTACCAAATGTTTCCTGATGAATCTAAAATAGACATCTTAAAATATAAATTTGTAATAATATGCACATAACTTTGTAATAATATGCATATACAATTAAATCATAATGCTTCCTGTATTCATATTTCCACACAACACACTGTTTTACTATTGGAAGCTTCACTTGCCAAACTTGAGCCACAGAAGAACAATCATATTCACACAACAACTCCATGTTTACATTCACTAGTATGACACAAAACCTACTGTTATCGACTAGACTAAAACTGGATTGAGTAGCAAATTTTAGAGGATTATAACGTGCATCTAAAACCAATGTGAATCATGTTCTAAAAAGACCTATTCTTTAATATTTGATGTTGAAACACCTCTTGAAGATTACTAAAACTGATGTTTGGCAAATTTTTATCTTACCATAAGAAAACTTAAGGATGATTTTCAAAAAACCTTTTATTAAGAACTAAAGATGGATTACCTTTTCAAAACAATTTTTTGCTGGATTAAACTCCAGTATTATCATTCTTCCTGAATCACTGCCAACAGCCAAAAAGTCTAGAATATGGTTGAATTCATTAAATGTTTTCATGAAATTCTGTAAAAAATTACAATTTTAGAAAGTTAAGCAACAAGTTATAAACAGGTCCCTATGTTTCCTTTTTAATATTTTCTCAGGCCTTGGAAGATATTTGTAGATATAGCAAGAACAGTGATAACTCCTGTTCCTTTAAAGAGCTCAGAAAAAAACAAAGAAAAAACCAATTGAGCACATTATTCTCCCACTCATGATACTTTTGATCCACATCTGGACATAAATTTTCTGCTTACCTTTGGACATTACCCAACATTCATATTCTGTTGAGTGGCAGATAAAGTATAAAGTATCTTAGTATAACATATTTCCATTTTTTAGTGATAACATATTTCCATTTTTCAGTGATAACATATTTCCATTTTTCAGTGATAACATATTTCCTTTTAGCAGTGCTTTTTTCAATTACTGTGGTACCAAAGCTTATTTCATTATTTATCTGTACAGCCACTGTGCAGGTGTAGAGCTCTGCCTATACGGTATCAAGCACATGACACACAGGGAAACAGTAATTTTCTTATAAATAAAATAAAATTAAATATACCTTTAGTGCCTCCAGTTAAATGAAATGCCATCAGATCTCTCACAACTCCAAAAACTTCAGTTGAATATAATGGATGAATTTTGCCAGTATTTGGATCAGGTCTAAGTATCTCCAACACTTTCCCTCTTGAGACAACAATTTCTTGTGACTTGGTCCCAGAAAATTGCCCATGAACAGCACAATAGATGGCTGATGCCTTTTGCAATGTTAAGTTGTATAAATACATTTTTGCCAAAGCTGCTCTCTACTGCAAAAATAACATTGACTTTAATGCACAAGAATAGACAAAACTGTGATCTCAGAATCTATGATTGCTTTACTGCAAGAAGTTAGTCAGTTTCAAATTATGACAAGCAGTGTTCTAACACCTCAATACAAGAAAACATTTTAGCTCTTCTACTAAATTTAATTGAAATTAAAGTCAGCTCTTACATCCAGCTTGGCAATACCCTAATGCCTCAAATAAGCACCCGAGCGCTTATTTAATTTTTTTAGGCTCCAGGGTGGGCGCTTATTTGAGGGAGGCACTTAATCGTGGGGGCACTTATTTAAAAAATTGAGGGGGCGTTTTTTCAAGGCATTATGGTATGTAAACATTTGAGACTGCAGCAGCAAGACTACTTAACCAATTTGTTAGTGAAGGGGTGTAGAAAAAAGGAACATGCACTGGGTCTGATAACCATAGTTTTGGTTCTTATCGGTGTTCTTAGCAACTTATTGATAAAATCTACCCTACATTTCATATGTAAACTTAGAATTGTAATTTTATGTTAGTCACTGAAACTTTGAAATTGTAAAAATGTTGCTGAATGATAATTTTTAATTAAATTGAACTGAATCCTTAAGTTTAATTTAAAAAGGTGGCGAAGGTGGTTGATACACAACAGAGGTCTAAAATATATTATCTATAAGGTTTTATCAACAGATAAAGAAAATAGGAGGATCAGAATCAAGTTCTTTGCCAGCAATGCATAAAAAGTTCCTTGGCTATAGATGCAGGCACTGAGGTCCCAAATGGATAAAATGAACCAATGGTCCATGGGACATATCTTTGGCAAAAATTGGCAAATCAGGCAAATAGACTATTTAAAGTAAAACAAGTTTCAAATCTCTGATAACTAATGCTTTAAAGGCCAGGGTGGAATCCATGTAACCTACACCAGAGATATCTGACACAGACTTCATAATTTCCTTGGCGCACTGGCGTATAACAAAGAAAATGAATATGAATAAAAAAATGTTCAAACTTTCACACTTTTTGATTAATAATGTTAGTATTGTCCTGTTTCAGAAAGGTAGAAAGATAAATCACTTTTCTAATTTATCTAAGATGAGATGAGATGAGATGAGATGAGATGAGATGAGATGAGATGAGATGAGATGAGATGAGATGAGATGATGATATCTAATCTGCAATGGGCATTTCTTGGAAAAAATTTATTCCTGAAGAATGCAGAACAAAATTTCAGAGTACTGTCTAACAATAACAAAGATTTGGGGCACGCCCAAACAAACCAAGGCAAATATAATTACTAAAACAAGAATCCCTACACACAATACACAGTATCTTAAAATGAGAGCTTCCATTAACGTTTTTTAGATACAATAACACAAAATTCAGTCTTGTGCTGTGGAAAGCAGCCCATATTGCCTGCACCATGCAATGGTAGTCTCGTTTTTGTCTTCAAATTAACGCCTAGTCACCCTTGAATTGAAGGACTCAAATGTGATCTGAGCTTGAGCCATCATGATGTAAAAGCATGAAGGTATACTTGCAATGCACTTTAAATGTGGACCCAAATCAGAGAAACACAGGTCACCATTATACTACAGAAAAAAGAACAGAACTCTTTGGTTCCGTTCTTGTTTGGGCACGATACCTTTTTTTATCAAGTTTACACTGTAGCAAAAAGGAATAGAACCAAATTTAAGCTTTGCAAAGCATGGGCAGTAAGCACATCAATCTAGGGAAACAATCAACTCCCTTGACAACACAATTAATCTTAACAATAACAGTGGACTCTTGGAAAGCACCTGTTTTGTGAAGCCCACTGATATATCACCCTACTACATGCTAAATCCTTCCACCCAGTCTCATATAAAAGACTGTTATTTACAGACAAACACCTCAAAACACTCCAAACAAATCAATCATAAGAGGTTGAGTCCAAGGATATCACCACCAAATTTAATAAACTAGCATATGTCACCCAAAATGTGCTCCTTTCCGCAGGAAACCTCACCAATAATAAAACCACCCCTCAGTCAGGCACTCAGGGAGGGGACCTGCACTACCTAAACATAGAACCCCTTCCATCACAAGTTCTGCCTTTTGTTGTCCCATTCAACATCAAAACGATGAATATAAATTCAATCTTCACCAAACATTGGCACTTGATTTTAGCCAGTGCTTATCTCGAACAAATATGGAATATCACCAGACCGGTTCTAGCTCTCAAGGCTGAAATACACTATGCATTTAAATGGATTCAATTAAATGGATAGCTGGAAAATGGACAGTGTAAACGCAAAGTTGGATGTCAAAATAGCTGTTTCGACAAAGTGAAACTTCCTTTCAAAAAGTTGAACGTGTTCAACTTTTTCTATTGTATTTTTCGAACATCCTTCAAACCTATTGTCTTTAATGACCTGCACTGCACTTCAAGGGCTTCACTCCATCAGCCAGGCTATTCTTTTGATCACGCTGTTATTTTTTGAAATTCTTATAAATGGCTGCAAAGAGTCAAAGAATTAAAAAAGACTAAGAGTTTATAAATTTGTGGAGAGAAAAAAGTTCTCTTTGGGACATGAAATCGCCTGTTTTGCAATAGAGATGGATGACAAACAAAAATAACAATCCTTGCTGAGAATTTTACATTCGTTGGTATTGCCTCTTGCAGCCTTGTGTTGATTTTTTTAAATATCAAATTCAACGAGATGCAAGATCTCATCAAAATTTTTGCAAGACATTCTCAAGAACCTTTGATATTTGTTGACTTCTTCCAGATGGAATTCTTGTGAAAGCGTATTATCAACTCCTAGCTTATTTCTTCAGGTCAACCAGGGCTTAACCCAGACAGATCTTTGTTGCCTATTTAATTTTTGCGCTTACGTTTTGTTTATTATAACCAATTGCAATTATAGCAGAAGCAACAGCACATTCCTCATCAGAGTTCATGATAAAAAAGGGGACGCTTCAAAAAAACTGATTCATTTTAATGGATGAGTGTAAACGGAGACATTTTTTATTTAAATGGACTGTTCATTTAATTGAATCCATTTAAATGCATAGTGTATTTCAGCCTTTTCTAGAAGGCCTAACCTCAAAGATCAATTGGTTCACTCTAAATTCAGACAATTAACACAAAGCCACTTCCCGAAGCATTGTGCACCTTTAACTTTAGCAATATATAAATATCATAGTAGCAACACAAACACCTAAGGTGTCACATTTACTAATTATATATATACCCTTCTATTTGGCTTTAAATTTTTATTTTCTGTTTCTTACTTTGCAACCATGATCCTGGACTTGGGATTGTAAGGGGTGCCCACAAGAAACAGACATACCAAATTAAAGCTCCAAAATTTCCCTCATGGGTTTCTGGCTGATGAGTTGCTTCCTTATAAATGTCTGCCCTCTTCAAACAAACTGCTCAAAATAAATAAGGGGCATACACAACCACCCCATCTGGTTTTAGGCTTTAACTACTTTTCATCCCCCTTTTCTTACTGTCCTGTTTTGATTTCTAAATTTTTTTCACATATTGGTTTGTTATTATCTTTATTAATTGGTTTTTATCTTTTATGCCTACAAAAAAAATCATACTTCAATGCCATCTTGACAATACTTTTAAAAAGCATCTTTATCTATATCCCAAGCGAGGCACGCTTTCCTGAGACTGTACAACTGTTAATATTTAGTGATCAAAGCTTTTAGGTACTCATACAGTACATCGTGTGATGCACAACTCGACAATGAGTTGATTTGTTCAATAAAAATTCTCAAGATCAACTTTATCTAAATGTACAGACATTGTGGCGAAAGGACACATTTTAAGCAATATCGCACAGAACAACTAACAGAAGGGTAGAGTACACTTTTATCTACTTTTTATTCCTCCAAACATTTTATTTCCTCTGCAAATTTATTTTATTTCCAATAATGTGTTGGCATAAAGGTGGATGGGCTTCATGCCTATGTTTGGGCCAGTGTAAGACTATGACTTCTAAACAACCAGTGGTGGTGGAAAGGATGATTAATATTATTTATTATGCATTGTATCACACAACTTTTTGGCAATTAAATGTAAAGCAATTTCCAGCGTGAGGTCTATATGGAGGGTGTAGAAGGGAGTATACTGCTAGTAATTAGTCAGGCCATAAAAGGCCCAGTCAGTCACTAGTCAAGATTTTTGGCTCCAGTTAGTAAAAATTTTAGTACAAAACTCCTGGTTTTAATATTTATTCATAGTTTCATGTACAAAAAGAAAAAATCTTATAAGTTCAAGTTAAGTTTTTCATTGAATTGCAAGAAAAACAGCCAGTCAAAGGATGTTTAGAAAGTGTTATCCATTATACGTAGAGCAGATTTCACGATTAAGGGAAAGGATATTAAACGATCAGAAGGAAAAGCACCGTCATTGAGAGGTAATATAGGGAATACTCACACATCACGTAATGAAAATTGGAAAACCTTTAAAAAACTCTTCCACTAAATTATTAGTTAATAAGCAGTATACTAGTTGCAATAGGCCATTAGTCTTTAGTCAAAAATATGGTTATTCATTAGTCTTGGGTTTGACACATAATTAGTCATTTAGTCATTTGTCAGTTGCCAAAATAGTCTGTTAGTCAACGAGTCAAAACCCTTTGCACACCCTCAACATAGATCCCACCCTGGCTTGAAGGCCAATTCAAAGGTTTCTTATTCATGACGTTCATCAATAGATAATCCTAACCAGATTCTTCAGGTTCGCCGTCGATAGTATTAATGGTACACATAGCTAAAATCGAATGAGAGTACTCTGATAATTCATCGACCATTGAAATACAGGATGCCAGCCATTACAAAATAACATACAAAAGATAAAAATTGCGGAACAAATTACCTCCAAAAGTTGCCCAAAAGAGAAAAGTCACGAGAGCGTTATTCGGAGAGAGTTTATGTTTAGCCTGAATAATTAGATGTCAGAGATTTTTCCGGCAGCATGTGCAGGCCACCGAAAACGTTTCGCAGCCATCATCATCGTCGTTGTACGCAGCCTGAGCAGCCTCCTTTTGAAAATAAATGTACCTCTATAAAAGACTGGATCGAGCTTCTAATTGTTTGACCCACATGAGAACCGAGGCCCGCCAAATTTGCTTAGGCTCTAGAACCGTGGGACCCACTGTTCACCGCGAAACACCGAAAGAACCGACATGAGAACTAAACGGGGTACCCAATGTTGCGCGTATGACTGGTCATGTTGCGTACTGCCGAGTGAGGCAAATTTGTTTACTTCCGCCATTTTGAATAGTGGCAAGAGCGAGCTGCAATAGAGTTCAGTATGGAAAATTGCTTGTTTTAATGAATGATTTTCTCGTGGCTCACAACTCTTTCAGTGCCTTTTCTGATGCAGGTAGTCAGAGAAGATATAAATCAACAACACATAACAATTTTTTGGGGTTTTTAAACAGAATTTTAAAATATATGGCTCTTTTAGTTTACGCAGTTACGGGAGGAATATAGCAGTGGCCTGTCCTGTTTTTATGAGCCGAAAAAGTATGTGCTTGCAATTTTTATCTTCATATAAATTGGAAAGAACTTTTTGAGTCTATTATCTAATAATATAGACCATTTTAAATATATAATTCTTGAATTTTTCTGTCTGTCGTTTAGAACCTAATATAGCACATAAACATACCATGTCACAAGCATTAAAACACATGTCAAAAACATAAATACACCATGTCACCAACACAAGCATACCGTCTCACAGAATTAAACTCACTATATAACAAATATCAACATACCATATCACAAGCATAAGCACACCATGTCACAAACACAAAACGCCAGATCATAAACTGAAGCACGTTGTACTAAACATATAGCCACAACTGAATTCCACGAATCATTCATACATTTTCGCCAAGGCTTTTGATCTCCCAGGGGCTGCTTGATAAAGGCAAGAGCATCAGGAGAGAATATGCTGCACCAGATAATGTGGACAAGCCGCTGATGGGTAGCTAACCACATTGGGTTATTTTATATGAATAAAACTTTGAATGCCAAGTTTCATCTACATTTCGCTTGCTTTTAAAGTGACTTACAAACAGCTGACTCCAAAAATCTTTTTTCCTCACCAGAAGGCTGATTTTAAGTCTTGCTACCAACTTTTCTTTGAACAAATCTTTTTTGCTTAAATGAAATCATTAAAGACATGATGAGTGCATATTCCAAATTTCCATAATAAAAAGAAAAAGGATTTTCAATGAACATCCACTTGTAGTTTGCTAAATTGATAGAAAGTCAGTTCGTTTTTTTCATGCAATTTTCTGAATCTCCAACTTTCTGCAGCCAAAATTTTTCGGCCATGCCTACTTTCGTAGTACGTTCCTGCTTGTCATATTGGTCAGGTTTGGACTCATTATGTAACCAAATAAATTTGAAAACCTAGATTCAACTTTGAAAACCAATCAAAAATGGCAGCTTAAATGCTTTGTTGTTAAATTCTCAAACCACCCACCAAAAAGCTATTTTCAAAAGTTATCTCAAAACTTAACCAAGGGAGCCGTTGCTTCCCTTTCATCACTCTAAAAGAAAATGACACTTTGTTTCGAATTGGTTCCGTTCCTTCCACCTACCAACATTCTCTCTCTTGAACCGCCTTCCAATCTTGCTTTAGTCCATTAACAAATAGCTGGAGAAATTCCTCCTTGCGAGAAAGCAGTACAGAGGGCATCTGCAAATAGCATGAAAATGTGTCAATTCAAATCCCAAAGATTAGTGCAAACCCTAATTATCAGACTAGCCCCACCTTAACCGTTGGATGAATCAACGGTTTCTTAAGAATCTGACAGTCCTTACTTTTGCTGGAGGGTGAAATTTGGGATGCAAAATACTCTAGTAGGGTGATATTTTAAACTCCTGTCAGACATTGACCCTTGTGTACAGCGAGCCTTGTTTTAAGAGCATGCAGTTTTGGGTGTTGCCGAAGTAGAGTTGACTGTGCTGCGTAAATTTTTAGAAAGCAAGGAAAAAATAGCACTGTCTTTCGTGAGTCCTGAGATAACACAACATGCTATATCAGCTACATTTCTGCACGGGAAGAGCGACTGCCAATTGAGGAAAAACTGATTTTCAACTTTCTCGTTGAGATATTTAATGAATGATGTCTTAATCTCCTTCCAATGATAACAGAAAAGAAGTACAAACATTCAAACACGTCAGCTGGAAAAAAGGAGCGAAATGAGGGATGAGCAGGCGAAGTCAAAACGAGCACAAATCAAATCCTCATGCTTTCACACCCGTCCTAAAATAGTAAGTAGCGAAAAACCTGCCTTGCTAGATAGAGTGCAAAATAAAAGATATTTGTAAGTGTTTAGGGCGTTTATAGTTCAGAAAACCTTTCTTTTCAACTTTTAAATCTGATTAGATGACTGGCATTAAAACCGAAAAAAAATTGTTATTTCAACTGTAAATGAAACGCAAGAATATCGCTTTGTTTTCACACATACAAGGAGAACACCAGTGGCAGCGCCATTTTGATGCAAACTCTTTCCAATGTGTACTACTGCGATGCAATTCTGATGAAAGAATCAAAATTAATTAACGAAAACGGGGATAAGCAAAAGAAGCAATCAATTTACATAGTTTCAATTTCAAAAGATTCTGTTTGTATGTGTGACATGCAATTTTTCTCCATAAAGCCAAGAAAAGGTACTTTTAATCTATTGAGAAATTTAATGCTCAGTCGAATCAAAAAGTTTTCAAAATCATTAAACAAAATTGATAAAAGAAACAAAACGTTAAAAATAGCACGTTCATATGTGTTGTTGACTTAAAAATTTCTTCAAGACTCAAACGACTTAACTTCAAAATCGTATATTAAGCAAGGAGAAACCCCTCATTTCCATAATAAAAATTTTAACCTGTCCGTGAAGTTCTGAGTCAGATATTTTCGTTTCAACTGAAATTGTTTTGCGCCAAAACGGAAACAAAGTTACACAAAAATAAAAAATTTTTAAATTTATCAATCAAACTAATTACAAACACATAGTCCATTGTGTCAAAAAGGGATTTTTCTAAGCAAAGACTAGCGTTAATGCAACGGCCATTGATAATATTTACATGTTAATAACTGTTCGGTTCTAGTGAATCTTTTCAATGATGAACGGATGCAGAAGGCACTGGTTCAAGCTCAGGCGTTTCGAAGGATCGAGCATGAAGATTTTATCGAGCAAGTCTTTGAGCTGCAACACTTTTCTCTTCATATCATCGTTATGTCTTTGGTTTCCAATTAGAATTTCAAAGAGATCTTTCGCTTGTATATTGCTAATTGTCGTTATCTTCTCCTAATCAGTGCATTGGTAAAAGTTAAGTTCATACATACCGGATGATCCAAAGGAAAAGAAACGAAGAAAGGCAAAGATGAAACCCCAAAAAAGAAAGAGAATGAAAATAAGGCCAGGAACAATGCAAATAAAAGTAATTAGTTGGTAGGGCAAGCAATTGATTAATTAATTGGTAATTACCAGGAAGGACAATCATTCAATTGAATTTGCATCTAAAGGCATTTTACAAGCATTCCATAACTGTTAACAGCATTGCATCATAGGTCAAGTCTATAATTAAAAAAGATGGGGAACGGTACTGAAAAATTTATTGGTTTAACATAAGAAATTGGTGGTAAATAGCAACGAGAACCCTATAGGTTGAACCGCAGAGCATAAAATTGAAGACAACACCAGAAGACGAAAAGATAATGCAATAGAACAAAAATAAAATGTTTTGCTTAGGAGCCATACACTTCATCTGCAGATTTCTAGATCACTAAAAATAAATATAACTTAGTTGAGTGCAAAGAAGAATTCAAACAGTGCTCCTCCTGACACTACTTTTGAGCTTTTAAAGCCTTTCTCAGAAAAATATAAAAACAAAGTGGGGTGTTGGTGCGGCACTCAAGTTTCATTTCTTGTCGTTGGCCTTTCTCAAGCTTGTGAACCGTAAGACTGTCATGTTATCTAGGCTCTGGAAACTCAAAGCTTGAATTTGGAGCTAAGATTAAAAAGCAGAATTTAGAAACT